>NC_092860.1:50769026-51069026 GCF_032062135.1 Pyxicephalus adspersus
GCATTACAGACCAGGCACAAAAACATTGCAGCAACAGATGAAACTAACAATAATGAGGATTACAAAGTCACATCAATGCATAACATCCAAGCACTTGATGACACCCGCGCTCGCTGGAAGCGCGAAGTACGTTCGCGCTTCCAGCGAGCGCGGATTTCATTGATGAATCAGGGCCATTGAGTGTATTCCATATAGTACAGATAATATTGTAAGGGGAAAACCAAAGGAGGAAGAGTTGAGGGGGGATTGAGCGAAGAAGAGAGAGTAGTCCACACCATTTAAGTCTTTATCAAAAAACAATGATCAATCCATGGATTCCAGGTGAGATCAAAAGCATAAAGGGTATTCTTAAGCATGCAGGGAAGTTTGTCTTTCACCATTCGCCAATTAAGTTTTGTCATCAACATTGAGAAAGTAATATTAGGGGATTTCCAAGCTTTAGCAAGAGTTATTCTAGCTGCCAACAACATATAGCAACATAACTTTTTGGGATATTTAGGCAGTGACGTCAATATTACTCAAAAAAGCACATTCACGACTAGGGGAAAGATTGGTGAGTAACAATGTAGAGATGCATTTAAATACATTAGACCAAATATTGTGTGCAAGTGGTCAAGGCCATCACACTGAAAAGTATAAAACCTAATACATATACATAAGTAATGAATATACATATACAAAAGGCAAATACATAAGTAATTATTACTAGCTTTTGTTTATGTATATTGCATTGGGGAGGTTAAATGAGCAGCAGTTAATATAGGACTCTGGGAAGGGTGGAAAAAAAATTGATTGTAGACAGATGATCGAACAGAATCGGAAGTTACTAGAGATGGGCAGAATAGAAGATCTACGGAATATGGGTAATTATTGGAAGCATAGGTAACCAGAAAAGGAGCTGATTATTGACCGAGGAGGAGAGAAGAATGCGGACTGGAAGCTGATTATGATTTGAGGATAGATATACAGGCCATAGAAGCATAGTTGCTTCACGTTCAACAAATAAGGTAAAAACAAAATAAAAAAAGGAAACAAACACTGACATTTGGTCACAAAAAAGGTGAAACCCTCTCTATAAAACATGGTCCAATTTGCTCTAACGGAAAAAAATATCTTCCCCTAAGGCAAGGGATATTCCTTCTGGTGTTATGGTTTATAAATACCTAATTATTTATTTGATATTTAATTTTTTTATTGTGTATAATATACTTTAAATTAGCGTGTTCTGAGTGTGGTTATTTTTAGATTTTTTTACCTTTTATAATCTAGGTATTGCTATATGTATAATATAGGTGGCACTCAGCATGGTTCCCAATTGTTTCATCACAATGTCTATAAAATAATTACATGCAGAAAAAAGAGGAATTGTCCCTCAGCCCACAAATTTTAGTGTTCCACTGTATTGGCCTGATATAATTATCTTAGAAAATCAAAAAACAAAAAGTGTATTAAAGATGAAAATGAAACCTTATATCTGTGAAATTGATTTAAATAAGCATATTATTCATAAAGTTACAGTGAAATTAAAATTATCAAATTGACACATGCTGATGCTGTTAATTTTATCCTGGGCATCTAGTATTCAATGATCTCCGGGTACAAGGGCCTAAAATGTGGTAATTGGCGGTTTCAAATCGATAATTCCAGCCTTGTGTTCTGGTTCAGATTTGGTTGGGTTCCTTTTTCAAAAAAAGTCACTTGTAAAAGATATGTAATACCTGGCTGTCAACCTATTTGTTAAAGAGCAGGATCTCCACTCCTTAGTCACTGCAAGTGGCTCGTCCCTTAGTGACATATGAGCTGGCTGGAGGAACCATATTGGCGAGTATTCTTCACACCAGTAATGTGGTGGCTTTTCAACACTGCTGTTGCTGGAAAGAGGCATATATCATTTTGCACACGGCAAATGGTGTAGCAACAAGAGAACAATACCATCTCTCTGACACAATGAAAGTTTATTTTAGGAACAACTGTATAATATACACAAACACAAGACAGCTAAGTTCAGATGAGTGTTGTTTAACCATGCAGGTAACTTCTTATGAGTTGCCAATCTACAAGCATAGGAATTCAAAATCATTGTTAACAGGTGGTTGTAGGCCAATACTGAAGGGGTTGGTAATTTATTAAAGAGGTTCAAAGCAGAAGACTAACTTGAAATTCCACAGGAAGCTTCTCAAAAATTTGTTCTGAAAACTATTGATAAAAAAAGTGATAAAAAGAAAACCTTCCATTGGGTCCAATGGAAACATCAGTCCTAGTGACAACTGTCACACAAGGAAAGACAAGAAAAAAGAACATGGTTTACCCTTTTCTTACTGAATCTAAAACTAAAAACAAAATTCTGGCTTAACATACCCTTCCTTTTTTTTAACATTTTCTATATCTTTTTCAAATAAGTGTGTAGTTTTGTGATTAGCAGGAGCTCCCAATACTCTGGCCATTGCTGCGCTAGGTCTCAGTTTGCACTAGGTCTGCATGGAGTTTGCAGGTTCTCCCAGTGTTTGCGTGGGTTTCCTCTGGGTACTCTGGTTTCCTCCCGCATTCTAAAAACATGCAGTTAAGTTAATTGGCTACCCCTCCCAAAAATAAGTGACCTTATACTGTATTAAAGACATATGACATATGGTAGAGACATTAAATTGTGAGCTCCTGTGATGGACAGCTAGTGACATGACTATGTTACTTTGTATAGCGCTGCGTAATATGATGGCGCTATATAAATTCTGTGTAATAATAACAATAATATTAATGCTTTGTACAAATATTGTTATGACAATTGTTGAATGTAATATTGCAATGTGCAAGCACATTGTTTTTAATTTTTTCAAACACAATAGTGAAAAGGATATGGACATATAAAAATATGTTTTAACATATATTGCTGTGTATTTGAACCAAAAAATTTTGTTTATTTTAAAAAAATGTTGCAGCCTTTTACAGTGCCTTATAAACTAATAAGAAAAACAGATGATCTCTCCTTAACATTTCGGCTTAACATTTTACTGGAATAGCTCATAGTGATTATCAGTCAAGCTCAGTACATATAAGCCTCTGAAAATGGTTATGGAAATATGTTTACTTTTCTCAAATGAACAAATATTGACTCCCTGGGAATGAAAGGATAATATGGATGGTCAATCTAAATGGCCTTTGGTTATTAGTTTAAAAAATTGTGCCAGACATACCTATAGATTTAAGCAGTTAAAATAACAAGTACAATATTAAATGAGGCATTCCTGACTTTTAGAATTAAGTGAATTAAGTTTGAAGGCAGCATTGACATCATGTGTTCATATTATCATCCATGATGAATAGAACTTTATATAAGTACCAACTTCTCATACAATCTCATACGTCAAATCTTGTATGTTTAGGGGCCAAGATAAAGTAACTGATAAAAGAACAAGATGGTGGAATCCCACAGAGCTGCAATTACAGCAATTTGAAACCTATTTCATTTTTTTTGAGACTGTGGCCATGACCAATATTTCTACCAAATGTCTTCTATCACTGCTTTATAAATAGGTCTTGCCGTTACATGGAATCTTAGAACTACTTAGTATTAAACTATGCTACTTTAAGGAATATATTGTTGTTGATGTATTATTATGTTGTTGTTGATGTATTATTATATATGTAGTACAGTGAACATTCTTTTTCGATTTTGACCAGTATTCATTTTACTGTAAATATACAAAACTAAATAAACCTAATACATATGTACTAGTGCATACCTCAACAGAAAGGCTTTATCTGAGCTTTTTATTTATTTATTTTTTATGCATCTAAAGCCCAAACAAAATGCTGTAGTTGCACTTGGCCTATTGGAAAGACATGTACAAGAATTACAGGCTGCACAAAGGAAAATTGAGAAACAAGCTAACAAAATGATTCCTATGTTGAGATTAGATATGTTTCAAGAACACAATCTGAGCTCCTTTTTTCTGCTCTTCTTTGATTCCCATTTTCAGCTGGTGCACAGGGCCAGAGAATGGGCAATTGATAACAATAGTTCTCTTTTCTGTCCTAGTCTGCTCTGCATGTGTCTTTCTTACCACTTTGTAAAATAAGATAAAATGTAAAATAATAGAAAAGCTGTGAAACTGTGGATAGCTGTTGTACAAAACCATAAAATCTCTATTTTCTGCAAATATTATAATCACCAGTCTTCAATATATTTGAACTGTTCAAAGTAAAATGAAATACTTTTCACAGTATTTGATAAAAAGAAGACTAAAGATAGACATAGTTCTGATTTAATAAAGCTCTCCAAGGCTGGAGAGGATACATTTTCATCAGTGAACCTGGGTGATACAGGAAACCTGGAATGCATCTGGTCCAGGATTGAAAACATTTTCCAACAAATAGCGCATCAGAAATATGTTCCATGTTTGCTGGATCACCCAGGTTCACTAATGAAAGTGTATCCTCTTCAGCCCTGGAGAGCTTTAATAAATCAGGCCCATTGGGTTTATTTCAGTTATAAAATCCTTGGTTCTTTTTTCAAAGATTTTATGTATTTCTATTTAGTAGATTTTAACCCTAATTTGATGATACTTTAGTTAATCACACCTTTTCAGTTCTTTGTGTTGCAGAAACATACATGATTAGTGTGCTACAACAACACATAATACGTAAATTAGCTGATTGTATTGCATTCATTGTCAAAGGCAACGCAATGGGCCTGATTTAATAAAACTCTCCAAGGCTGGTGAGGATACACTTTCATTAGTGAACCTGAGTGATCCAAAAAATCTGGAACGAATCAGATCCATGTTAAAAAACTTTTGCTAACAAATAGCAAATTAGTTTAGGAAATCCATTCCATGTTTGCTGGATCACCCAACTTCACCGAAGAAGGTGTATCCTCTCCAGCCTTGGAGAGCTTTAAAAAAACAGGCCCAGTGTATTTAGGCAAAGCACAAGTATTGCAGCACATTATTATGCACTATGAAAAAATTGTGCATGTCCTAATAAATGAATAAATGTCCCCCATAAGTGTTTAAGCAAAGTACATGTTATATATTTGGTGTATTAAGGGGTAATTTAAAAAATAGAAAAGGGTTTTAATTCCACACCATTTGTAAAAAGAGAAGACTTTAAATTTAGATACTCTAATGTATGTGTACCATTTGGAGGAATCCCTATTATTTCCTAACGTAGGAACAAAGCAGAAAGTGAAAGGAAATCTTTCTAAAGTGAAATACTAAGCCAGTATTTACACTAAGCCAGTTGTCCCTGAACATGTCGATCCTTGGAAGGTTTCCCTTAAACTTCTTTTCAGTTTTGAGTCGCAACATTTAATTAGAATCTAACAAAAAAGGGATTGGTTTTGGCTTAAGATGTACTTAATGACAACCAGGCAGCTATTTTTCTTATAAGGAAGTAACTGACAGCAGCCCCCATTTCCATCTAAGAACAAGTTTCCTTTAACATTCATCCAAAGTATGTTTTAACAGTGGGGTGACGACATTAGGCTAAGAAACCCCCAGGCTACGTATATCCTTGTTGGAGTCCATTTGTGTGATTGCACTGTTTACACAATCCCTGAAGTGCTGCCATGTATATCTTGTTAGTTTCAGTATGATAATATCCCTTGCTCATTTTTATATTCAGTAATGCCACAATATATTAGTATTGTTGGACAACCCTTCAGATGAATGTTTGTTAACAATTTAATAATGTGCATTTCTGGCAAGAAATGCAGTTAGAGAAATCCAGATATGTTGTACTGCTGATAAACAGTATAATGATTATGTAAAGTGATTATCTCATCAGTCCCAGAAATCCATCATCCTCTGGAATACATCAGAATGCAATGCACACGTTAAAAATTAAATGATAGTATAAACCAGCATAATAATACATACAGCTGAATGCTAGTAATTGATTTATATGCTCTTATAATGGGTTCTTCCAAAAAGTAAAACCTCCAGAGCACATTAGAACCCATTAACGTTTTTCATTCTATTATTTGAGAATTCCATACACTGAATATCACAGTTTAGTTTGATAGAATGCAGATATATCTAGTATTTGTTTACCTATGGTAAAGATTTATCTTTTAGACTTAAGATGATAAAATTATTTCATTCCTAAAAAATAGCTGCGCTCAGGTAACCCAGCTTTTGCTATGTGCCCAAGGTACAGAAGCTGCTGCTATCTACCATATCTGGTGTGTTTCTGCTTCTGCCACCAGAGTGAGAGTGTATGGTCAGCAGTATGAGTACAAACAGAAGGCCTTCATTTTAGAACAATGGTCTCCATCTTTACAAAAGCTGCAAGTAACCCAACAAAAGGGTAAAAATGAGTTTTGGATGAGCAGTGAATTTGGGATAAAAGGTGTAAAAAAGAGTTTTTGATGAGCAGTGAACAAAGGACTGTAAATGTGTTGTGGACAAGAAGTTTATGTGTATCAACAGTCCAGGTTATGTGTTAACAATTGGGTTTCAAGTGGGCTGTGAAGGATGGTGAAGGGAATATTTAAACTTAAGCTGTATTGCAGAAGAAGGTAAGATATAATGATCGGATAAGTAGTAGCTAAAACATAGCATAACATGCAGAACTAACTCACCCCAACACACACAATCTAAGGAATGAAGATTAAGGGGTTATCAAGATGTATTAGATTTCACTTACAATTTGATTTTAGGCAATTTATCCATCAACTATGTCCATAAGGTTTTATATTTGGGATATGTTTATTTCCCTAGGAGTTGAACTTGATGGACTTATGTCTTTTTTTCAACCTGACTTACTATGTAACAATTAAGATTAGATTTTGTATTTCACTTACAATTAGACTTTACCTACAATTTTGGAGGTAAACAAAATAATTCACTTGCATTCTTCACCAACAGCTCATTTACACCCCATCCTTCACAGCCCACTTGAAACCTCACTCTTGGTTGGTAAAACAAGTGGCTTAGAATCAAGTGGAGTTTGAAAACACACGAGTTTAAAAAAAAAGTTAAAAAAGAGTTAAATCCTTATAGTAACCACAAACTGTAAGTAAACTATTATAACTCCTTGTAAACAAACATTGTAACTGGAAAAATGAGTGGTAGCAAGGTGGAAGGTTTTGTTCAGTGTGCAGTCTGCCATATGTATGCACAAAGGGAGCAACAGCTCCTAGGTGAATACCACTGTGACAGATGTGAGCAAGTCGCCTTTCTGGTATCTCGCATTGGAGAGCTGGAGAAGCGCAACACTGAAATCACTGGATTACCTTGATAGGGGTCTCCTGCTCCCTGAGCAGGTATTTAATAGCTTATATGTGGAGGGTGGAGAGGTTAATCAGGATGAAAAATTAGGGAGTTGGGTTACTGAAGTTAGAGGGAGTGGTAGGGTCCCCCAGAAAAGGAAGGCCAGCCCTGTTTATTAGCACCAACATTTTTGCAAAGTTATGTGAAGATGCGCAGGTGGCAGACCCAGTGGTGGCAACTCTAGATGTTACTGCTACCCCTAACAGCCGGGAGAGCAGCACATCTAGGAGTGGTGGGGAGGGAACGCAGGAAGGAAAAGACAATTGATTGTCATTTGGGATTCCATGATCAGGAGGAATGATAGAATAGTTTGTCATCTGGATCTCTTCGACCAAATGGTTTGCTGTCTCCCTGGTGCCAGGGTTCGGCATGTGGTGGACCGAGTGGACAAATTACTGGGAGGGGCTTGGCATGACCCAACTGTTTTGGTCCATGTTGGAACCAATGACAGGTTAGATGGAGAATCCTGAAAAATCTGTTCAAAGAACTAGGTTTCAAGTTGAAGTAAAGGACCTCCGAGGTTATGTTCTCGGGAACATTGCCTGGGTCATGCACAACAGAGGAAAGGCAGAGGGAGCTTAGGCAGCTAAACGCATGGCTTAAGTCCTGGTGTAATAGGAAATCAGCTCCCTCAGGAAGTAGTTTCAGCAACTTCTATAGATTGCTTGAAGAAAAAGCTGGATGCTTTTCTAGAAGCACAGAATATAACTGGGTATTAAAGATTTAAAATAAAGATAACAGAGACTGTTGATCCAGGGACCATCCGATTGCCTCATGGAATCAGGAAGGAATTTTTTCCCCTGTTGAAGCAAATTGTACCATTTTTTTTTTTTGCCTAAGAAATAGGCTATGGGATGCAAAATTGCATTGGGGCTTAAACAAAGAGATATAATTGCGCCCTCAACTGTCTCTAAGGATAATTGGCTAAGTAGGATTTTGGTGCTTCATTATTGGTGCCCAAAAGTAAAAAGTAGCTTTAATCTGTCAAAAGCAGACTGCACTTTGGGGGATAAAGTAAATGTCACATGGACTACAATTGCAGAAAGATTCTGTATCAACTTCAGATTGACGTTAGTAACCCTCAAGAATCACCGAACCTCCTTCTTGTCAGTAGTTTAGTGCAGAATGGAAGGTACATTTGTTCCATATTTCAGCAGTTTGCCTTCTGTTTTTGAGAGGATGGGGACTAAATAGTTAGGAAGCATTTGAAGCAGAACTGGTACTTAAGGGGAGTATAAAATTCCTGGCATGCTTCTGGTCATTGTTCCACCAATGCTGAGACCTGATCAGTCTGAGAGCTTGCAATATACCCTTATGTGATTTGGGTGAGACTTACCCTGTGTGGTGAACATTGCATTACTCAGTTTTGAGACCTAGGTTGTTCCAGGTTGGTTAGCCAAGGAAGCACCAACATTTTTTGTTGTATGTTTTGTTTTCCATCTGTTTCAAAAACCTCTGTACATAGCCCGGTTTTAATAAACCTGCACAAGTGTTTTATCCTAACGTCTTCATTGTGCTGTAACGTATTAGTGAAGTGTACTCATCCAGGGAGTCACCTGCACACCACTGGACCTAAAATTAGGAACTTTGTTCTTAATCCAAGTATGAAGAGAATATCAGAATGTCATCCAAATGCACTATAATGCATACATACATGAAGTTTCTGAAGATATCATTTACAAACAGGTGAAATGTCACGAGTATTATAGAACCTGAAATGCATAACAACTTACCAGTGTGAAAAAACATCTCCTGACAATGGGCCTGATTTATTAAAGCTCTCCAAAAGCTTTCATCAGTGAAGCTGGGTGATCCAGTAAACCTGGAATGGACTTCTTCAAAATCATTTGCTTTTTGTTAGCAAATGTTTTGAATCCTGGACCAGATTCATGTCAGGTTTGCTGGATCACCCACCTTCACTGATGAAAGTGTATCCTCTCCAGGCTTGGAAAGCTTTAATAAATCAGGCACAAAGAACTAACACTGTACAGTGCTGTCCTTTTCTGTGCAGAACGGGGAGGAGGCTAAGCAGGAGGTGTCCCGCTGCATTCCCATGAAAATAACACAAATCACAAAATTTGTACTATACACAATACCATATATACTATATACAGTACACAATACCATATATACTATACACAATACCATATATACTATATACTGTACACAATACCACATAAACTATATACAATACCATAAACTGTACACAATATAATATATACTGTACACAATACCATATATACTATATACAGTACACAATACCACATAAACTATATACAATACCATATACTGTACACAATACCATACATACTATATACAGTACCATATACTATACACACTACCACTTATACAGTACACAATACCATATATACTATATATAATACCATATACTATACACACTACCACATATACAGTACACAATACCATATATACTATATACAGTACACAATAGCATACACTATACACAATACCATATATACTATATACAGTACACAATACAACGTAAACGTAACATAACGTTTGTTACTAGAATGATACTATCTCAAATATCAATCTATACTCTGTCAAACAAAAACCAACATGAGGGTTGCTATACAGTATGCTTGTCGTTATAACTATAGGTTCCTGAGAACCCTGAGCTTACCACATGCTGCTATAGCTATTTTATTACAATATATTGCTGCCAAAATACTAATGTGTCCTACCATCCATAGCCAGCTACTTACCTATACTCTTTCGTGCAGTCCCTAATGGGGACTACATTATATCAAGATTAGAAATCTACATTAATGATTCAATTACTGGACAGTTTTCCAGTGTTTATTTATGAATCTGGTTATTTTAATATACTGTAAATGCAATTTTTGGTCTCATGTATTTTCCTTTCATATTTAAAATTAAATTTCCTGCTTTATTAAAAAACAATGTTTTCTGGCAACTGTATGTGGTAATACTCATAATATATTGAGTATATGATTCACTTTTGTAATTCACATGTTTTTATGTGGATTTTCTTTACATTCATGTGCAGGTCAAGCTGTCCAGGAAAAGTGATTGTTACTGGGATTAAAACAAATCATTGCTGATCATGCTTACAACACTCAGCTTTAATTGCAACCTAGAAAAGATAAAGGATTATTACTGTAACTTTTTTAAATATCTTAGAATTGGGCTTCCATGTATATGTGTTTTACTTTTAAAACTACAATTCCATCTGCAATTACCCCCTCCATACAGTGACAACATTGCTTCAGAACAATCTGCATTGTCAGAAACAAAAAAAAAAAAAAAACCCTTCTGACAGGATCAACAGATAAAAAACTAAACTGAAAGACTTTGAAAAACAAAAACTCAAATTATGTGATTTTGCCTATAGGTACTCAAAAATGGGGAAATAATCTTATATATTTCTAGCAGGTAGGTTTTTTAAAGCAGAAGAGACTCTGCATACCTCTTCCATCTCAAAGCTCTTTCCCTGCCTGCTAGCATTTCTTTTCTCATAGTAAAATACATTTTATCTCTATATAATATGTCCCTTTTTTTCTAAAATTTTAAAGTTTGGAGGTATGGAGGAGTTAAATTCTGCTTTAATATAAAAGGTCTCACATTTATTACAATTGGGAAGCCTGTTTAAACCAAGATTTTTGTTAGTTATGTATCAACATTTTGTCTATTGATCTATACATTTATAAAACCATCAATATGACAATTTATATTTAAGATAACCAAATTGCATCTGTCATGCACACACAATTCCACTTGGGGGCGCCTTTTGTCTTGTTTCTGAAGGTCACATGCACTTGTTTTAAAATGCATGGACAGATTTATTTTCTATAATAATCCATACATAGCACATATGCACTCATAGAGGCTAAGAGAGATTATCTTTTCTTCAAACAAACACAAGAGTTTCTATAATGTGGGAAGGTGTTAACACTGGCAGCAACAGAGGAGTATCATTAAAAAACAATATTAATGCATAGTTCCAAGATTTTACTGCAGTGTTTTAAAACAGTGAACATTAGCATGAATCGCTGTGCAAGTAGAGCAATTTTCAGTGCTGTTTCTGTTTGAACAGTAAGAACTCATTGTTCTCACTATGATTATGTTTTTCATTTTTACAGACAGATCTTTTAATAATGGTAATACAAACATCTATTATTTCATATGCAAAAGTCGATGAAAAACTACTAATATAAATACATACCAGGACAAATCCATATATCTGAAAGTATTTTATAACACTAAGATTTACAAATTTTGCAATGATAAAATTAACACTTATTCTGCAATCATATTTCTTTTACTAAAGTCTCAAACATATGTAGCTTGCAACTGTAAAGAACCTAATACATGAACCAGCTACAGTGCTGCAGTTTTGAAAGAGACTTTGTCAAAAGAGGTACATGGAGGATGTCATCATTTCTCACCTTTGATCAAAATATTAGTTGCCTGGTTAACATGCAAATACAGGGTCTCCTATACTCTCTAGAACAGTGGTCTCCAACCTTTTGCACATAGCAGACCACTAAATGCACGGATTTCATACCACGCATGCGCGGGGAGCCATGTGTCACTCATAGTGGAAGAAACTTCCCCCAGAGTGACCTCATGAAGCCAGAACCCGTCCACTCTCCCATTGCAGGTCTGAGAATTGTGTCCAGAAACATAACCCACCCACCGCCCTGGGCCTGCGATTTCTTCGGGAGACATGGTCTGTGGCTCTGCCTAGTGTGCCCCCTCAAGCATGGTCCTTCTCCTGACCGCTCTGGTGGGTGCATCGGCAAGAGCCGTGGCCCATCTGTCAGATGACTGGGGGTTGGGTTCCTCTGCTCTAGAACACTGATCTAGAACAAGCATACAGAGTTCTAATTTTACTGACTGCATTCCTGTTTCAGGACAGCTCACAAATTTCTGAAACTAGAAACCAGGCAGCCAGACAGCTGACATTTTCAGAATGAGACATTCCCTCAAGAGAATCTTCCAGATCCATGTGTTTTAGTAACTGATTCCCACCAGGGAATGTTTGAGGGAAAGTCATATTTCCTGTTTTATAAATAGAGCCCAATGTGCATTGTGACACCCTACATAGCGTTGAAATGTGCTGCCTAAAATCTGAAGTGTGCATACACCTGTCACGTCTCATTAACGATATGGTATTGCACCTCATATTTTGGTACAGTGACAATGGTAATGGAACAGAGCCTACAAAACAGTCCATTTACTTTGTTGTTAGTGCTACAGAAATTCTTTTTTCTCATGTGTAATCTAATGTAAGGCCTTCATATAACCAATTCAGATCCAGGTTTTGGGTGATACATAAAAAGGTCATTATTACTAGGGTATATAATTCCTCCTCCCCTTCATCTGCTCTTGCTTTCCTGCTGCTTTTATGGACAATTCCTGGCTGTCAAATGACAGCTGGGTGTTGCTATATATTACACAGTGTGGCTTTAACCCCCCCTAGCGCTCTAATTCTGTCAGTTTTTTGATGCAAAAAGTGATCCTATTTTTTTTGCAAAGAAATTTTTGTTTATATTGTGGACCTGTAATTCTTGGGATTAACTCCCGGGTATAACAATTATATTTATTTATTATATTATAATCATAAATTATAATACATAATTATAAATCATTATTTAAAAAATAATAAAATAATAGACCATAAGTGTAATTTATCAAAAAATTTTTACTGAAATTTTCCAAACAAGGGTGCAATATTATTGATAAATAACAAGATAAATTAAATGCAGATTTTAGAAAAAAAAAATATTTACATTTTAGTAGACGTCCTGGGTGTGGTAGATTTTGAAGCAGGGTGCTGCAAAAAGCCCAACATCACAGTCAGGACAGTAGAACCTGGTTTCCTTGCGTTTCTTCCTTCCTCTGTCATCGGTCTTTGAGCAGCAAACCACGCACATCCTTGTAGGTGCCGCCTTTTTCTGGGTTGGGCAAACCACGCACATCCTTGTAGGTGCCGCCTTTTTCTGGGTTGGTGGGATGTATTCAACGAAGTGACGACCGGTCAGGCGTTCTGGGTTGACAACAGTGGAAGCACGACGTCCAGGTCTATTCATAGCCACTGATGGTGTTTGGTGATTCTTGACTATGGATTCGGAAACTTGCAATTGGAAGTCTGAATGATTCACAGGCCTCTGACTATTTTTTTGCTTGGTCAGCTCTGTCGACACCTCCCATGGTGTTGTTGTAGTCAGTCACCACCTGTGGCTTCATCACTTCTTTCCCACGTTTTGTGTGTACCAGAACGATGGAGGCATTATGGACAATACTCATCAGGCACACATCTTTCTTGTCACGCCATCTCAGGGCCATCATTTTGCCTTTCTGCCAGGCAACAATTTCTCCTGTCTTCAGCTTCCCTTTTGCAAACAGTGCTGGCAGGTTGAGCCGGTTAGCCCTAACGGTTCCATAGGCATCTGTTCTGTGTTGCAGAAGGAACTCATAAAGCTCAGGAGAGGTGAAGAAATTGTCAGTTATGACACAATAGCCCTGATCTAGCAATGGCTCAATGAGATGTTGTCAATGCCAAAATAAGATGTCAAGATGTGGCCAATCCATAAAAGCTGTGTCTGGGTTTGAACTGTGTCCCTTTTCCAGTGTACAGTACCGTATTCCAGATGTAGCCAGATGAGGATTTGCACAGCATATAGGTCTTCACGCCAAATCGTGCCCTCTTTGACGCAATGTACTGCACCCAGATGAGCCTCCCCTTGTAAGGCATTAGACTTTCGTCAATGCTGACATCTCTTTCTGGCACATAGGTTTGCTGGAAATTTTGTAGAATCATCTGAGACACTTCACACATTTTCTTGAGTTTTGGTGCAGGATGGGTAGTCTCATCAAATTCTTCATTGTTTGTCAAGTGCAGGTACTTCATGATGAGGGAAAAGCGGTATTCTGGCATGACTGTGCCAAAGAATGGAGTGGCACTCATTTTGTTCTTGGACCAGTACCACCTCTGCACGGGTTTGCCCACAACTCCCTGCAGGATCACCAAGCCCAAAAATAGACAAATGTCATCCTTGGTCACAGGTTCCCACTTTCTGCTTCTTGCAAACCTCAGGTGTGGAGCACCTTGTTATTGTCCAGCGTACCTGCATAAAACAAAATAAAAAATGTATTTTAGGATATGTTCTTTTATAGTGTGAAGGTTGCAAGTAATATGTTAGCAAACACAAAGCAGCATAAATGTCTGCATAAAAAAAAAAAAAAAAAAATTAGCAAAAAATTTCAAAAAGTTAGCAAACACAGAGCAGCATACATGTTTGCTTAAAAAAAAAAATTAAAAAGTTAGCACAGAGCAGCACACATGTTGGCAAAAAAAATTTCAAAAAGGTAGCAAACACAGAGCAGCACACAAGAGTGGCTTACCTGTTTGTCTCCGCAACAGTTTTTTCGAAAACTTAATCGGTCAAAAATAACTTCAGGTATGCCAGGGGGTCGTCGCATTCAGCCTCAATTTTCATCCCAGGTGTGCCGGTGAATGGAAATCTTGGCGGTGCTGCCTGGTCCTCATCAAGGTCAATAGGACACCATGTGCGCACAGGTTCAGATTGGTCGCTCAGTTCACTTTCGCTGTCTGATGACAAATTTCCTGGTGAATCACTATCGCTCGATTCCACAAGGGACTCCAAATCGCTATTGCTGCTTTCAAATTCCTCCAAAACAGTGCTTGCGCCGGCGAGATGCTGTTTGGATGCCATGCGGTCTCTAGCAAACAGTCAGGAACATCAAGGTCAAAGACAAAGTGATGAAATGATACATTCAGGAAGTGATTTATAGGTGATCAAAAGGTCAGATCAAGGTCAGGGCTAATAGTGGGCAAAATGTAAATCAGGGCACTGGGCAGTGATGCTTGGTGCCTTAAAATGTATTTTTATATTTTTATTATGTGTTTTGCTGTGTATTTTACTGTAAAAAAATATAAAAGCAGATTACATAGTAATCTGCTTTTAAATTTCCCGCCCCCACAATCCATCGCATCACCCGAAAAATGTCACACATCTTGCCGGGTGATGTGGTGGAGATGTCCCTGCCCCGCTCACTCCCCTGCTCGCATCACCCAGAGGCTGATCTCCGGGTTATGCGAGCTGCTGCAGTAGATTCCGGGGGTGATGCCAGCGGGAAATCACCGCTGGTATCACCCCTAGAATTTCCTATAGGTGATTGCATCTGCAGTTAGATGCAATTTACCATGCAGATCGCCGCTGGAGCGCGGGGCTAAGGTAAGGGGGACCCCCAAAGTTACCACGAGTGTGACTCGGGGTTACCGCTTTTTGCATAGTTTTCCCACCCCGAGTCACACTCGGGATTATCGCTAGGGGGGTTAAAATACAGCTGTTACTCTGTAAAATTACAATCTAACATTAAAACATTGTAACAATTTATTTTCCCTATTTCTATTTATTTACTTATATGTAAGTGAAAAAAGTAATGTTTAGTCCATATATGAATTTAAGTTAAAGAAACCTTACAAGTAGAAAAATATTTAAATAATATATATTTCAATTTAGGCAACTGTAATCAGTCCTAATTAACTCGTCATCTTCTCCCTTTTCCCCTTAGTTAAGCTTGTCCCAAAAAAAATGAATCTATTGTTATCATCAAATAATCAAGCCCTAAAAAACACAATGGGGCTAATTTATTAGAGCTCTCCAAGACTATTGTGGGAAAACCTAGGTGATCCTGCAAACCTGGAATAGATCTGGTCCAGGATTGAAAACATTTTCCAAAAAATAGCAAATTATTTTTAGGAAATCCATTCCATGCTCCCCCATGATAGTCTTCTCCAGTCTTGGAGAACTTTAATAAATCAAGCCCAGTGTCTATAATGGGTATGAAAGCTGGAGTGGTTAATAGAAAATAAAGCACTACAGGCAGCTTTATATTTGCTGTTTAAGGGATACCCCCCCCCCCTTCCCTTCACGTGTAAGTTTTTGCTGTCTGAGCAAGTTGGAAAATCTTTGTAATTCTTCATGATCATTTCCAATTCTCCTTTTACTACTTCTCTCCTGCCAAGTGGTATATTACCTGAATTGTTAAAAATGGTTGTGTCAGGTTTTGGTAAAGAGGCTATTCCGAGAATCACAAGTAGATTGCTTGCTACCTGTCATTTTATGGCCAACTGTATCCATTAAAGCCAATCAAGTTTATCAGTTTGATTGTTTTACACTCTGCATTTGTCTTCTACTATACTTAATCATTTTCATCCAGACATCAAGGTATTTCAAAGCATAATAATGATGGTATGCAAATGACAACATTCCCTTTAAGTATGCATATTACCAAGACAGTGCTAGGTTTAAAAAGAGAAAAGAGAGGCTCTTGAATACCATACGTAATATCAATACGTAATGAATGAAACAGTATTCCTTTTTAAAAGGAATTTTGTAGTTGATTGTGCATAATTTCTTGCTTTAGTCAGAAATTAAAAAATAACATCCTTAAATTTTCTTATTTCTAGTTAATGTAGGTAAATATGAATTATTTCATAAAAAAACTTTCCTTTTTTTGACTCCAGTGTAGTCTGATTGAAGAAGCCTTTTTACAGACCCCAGTAGCTCAAAGTACACACAAAAGGTTGGGGAGAAAAGAATAACCCAAAAATTGTTAACAGAATAAACCAATAAATAAAATTGACTAAAGAAAGCGATAATCTTTTTTATTTATTTGATTGATTGTTTTTCCCACCTTACATCACTCCCCTTCCTGTGTGCATGAGAAAGATACTCTTCCAGATTGTAGGACACCAGTAATAATTTGGCCCTCTTCCTGTGAGTTTAGGTTACCAATGATGCACCTCCTGGGGGTTGCTTTATCATGCCGCCTTGGCTCACAATACAGTGCTGCACCTTGGGGCATAACATGAGAACCAGCCAATTCAGAGTAGTGGATCTCCCACTGCCACCCCTAAAGAGGAAAAAAAGTGACATTGGCTCATCCCCTAGCTTAGAGAGGAAAAAAAGAAATCTGAAAGCTGTGTCCAAAACAGCCAGACACAGGACAAAAGGCTAGTCATTAGTATTACAGTAGGGTTACTGCATCTGGTCTTTTCCTCATTACTGACTTACTATGCCTTGTGCTGTTCTTTGTCTCTGTGTGGAGATAGTAATCTTAGTAGATGAGCAAGGCTTTGCCTCTTCATCAAGGACTAGCAGATCCACAAAATAAATGAGCCACAAGCATGGAGATGCATGCAGTATGGATTTCCCTCCAGCAAGGAGAACAGTATAACAGTAGTAAAAATACCAGAAATTATGGTGCTACTCTGGCACAATTGACATTTCTATACATTTCCAATAACACTGGGGAATGCATTTTTTGTTTAGATCTTACACTTGTTTTTTTTTTACTATTTTTTGGGTTGTGAATGCAGAAATGACCCCAGTTTTTTGCTATCACATCCAGGTTTTACGATTTTACATACAATGAGAAAATAATGAAATAATAACTTGGATGTACTGTTTATTTAAATTTCTTTTGTTCATACATTTTTTTTACAGTAAAACATTTGAAAATTAATCGGGTAAGTGGTTAAGATAAAAATTTACGCTTATAGCTTTTCCTGGAGTGTTCAGTGTTGGGACAATCCCGCCAGATGCTCCAACAATAGTCAGCCATCATTTGTACATTCCATCTACCCTGATACCGTCCTTCCATGACCCTCAAATCTTGGTGGATTTGTTCCTCTTGCTCATCACTGACTGCACCAAGGTTTTCTGGGAAGTTAAAAAGATGGCTATGCAAAAAATGCACCTTGATGTTCATATTGCCACCAAGCATTTTTTAGCTCTCCAAGAGTTTCTGGATAATTTCTGTGTAATTATTTGCTCGTGTGTTTCAAAGAAAGTCCTTGAAAATGGCTTTGAATATTAACCAAGCAATGTTTTCGACTTCCCACATTGTTCTGATGAAATGTTCATCTTTGATGAGCTGCCGAATCTGTAGACCATCAAACACACCGGCCTTTATTTTTTCAAATGACAGGCTAGGAAATGCCAAAATGAGGTACTTGAAACAATCTCCTTCAGTTGGCAAAGCTTTAAGGAACTGCTTAATCAGACCCAGTTTCATGTGCAGAGGCAGGAATATAATATTCCATGTAGAATGTTTGGATCACTTGGTTTTGGGGCAGATCTCGGAAGCCAATTCCTTTGCACCCGATGCCTCTCACAAGCTCTGCTGTCCCACATGCACAGATAACAGGGATACTTGGTGTATCCACATTGCTGACTAAGAAGGAAGCATACCATTTTAAGGTCAACACAGATGATCAAATTGTGTTGGTGATATTGCAACAACTCGATGACTCTCTTTATGTCTGCATATTCTTCACAAAGAGAAACTGAAGGGCCAATTGGGACTGACCCAAATATATTGCCATTGTGAAGGAAGACACACTTTAAGCTCCGCTTTGAGCTATCGATTAATAGTTGCTATTCAGTTGAGTTATATATCTGAATTCCCAATTCCTCCATTAAACCAGGTATATTATAGCAATACACAAAGCCACTGTCAGTTCTAAAGTACTGCAGAAATGCAATTTCTCTTTTTTGAAAGTACCATACCTTTGTTCCTTTTTCAAGTAAGCTTTTCTCACGCAGTCTTGATGCTAGGAGTTCTGAAGCCTTCTTTGATAGTCCCATGCTGATCAAATCCCTTATAAACAGAGTCCTCTTCAATTTAAAACTCTTTATCATTGTTGTCATCTAGTTCATCACCATAATCATGTTCTTCAGGAGAGGGTAGTATAACAAAAACCGGCACTGGGATTTAACCTGAATGGGCCACTGGGTGTATACCGGATGTTACATTTATTTTTCTTGTTATATCCTGAAGTTTTCACTATACAAAAGTAACAGTCACTGAAATGATCTCCTTGCTTATTCACTACATAGAGCAGCGCACAACCTCTGACCACACTGTCTTGCGTATAAATGAATAGCCTATACAAATCTACGCTACAGTAATCGCATTCATATAAGCGGTAGAGAAAAAACCTGACATTATAGAAGAAAACTAACTGCACTTTCAGAATCAGCATAC
Organism: Pyxicephalus adspersus; assembly: GCF_032062135.1. Classification (NCBI taxonomy): domain Eukaryota; kingdom Metazoa; phylum Chordata; class Amphibia; order Anura; family Pyxicephalidae; genus Pyxicephalus; species Pyxicephalus adspersus. The sequence goes on from NC_092860.1 coordinate 50,788,361, forward strand.
CTATTTTAGTGTAAATAAGCTTAAAAATTGAAATCAACAAAAAATTTGTTCAAAATTGTTCCCCAGTGTAATATAGTAAATCACCACTTTTAAGCACTTTAAGTTTAGGTATTTCAATGTTTCTTGCTGCTGAACACATTTTGCCTAATATCACAACCTAGAAGGCTCAGTATAGCCTGCATAGCCTGGCTATACATTACCTGGAAGGGAAAATTCAACCACTGTAAATGTTGTCAGTAGGGATGAGCGAGAATGCCTCTGATAGTCTCGCGAAAATTTCCCTGAACTTCCGATGGGTCAGCGAAATTTTGGCGAACCGATTTCGGGAATTCCATTGAAGTCCAGGGTGCAGGTTCTCATGGTCCCTGGGCTGTTACAGCCCAGTGACCATGGGAACCTGTGATCACAGCTGATTGGAGGCACGTGGGTGCCTCCATTCAGCTGTAACTGCAGGCGAATTCAGATGACCTCTCAATGGAGATTCCCCATTGAGAGTTCATCTGACTTCAGTTCCCACGGTCACTGGGCTGTACTTATTGATAAGTACAGCACAGTGACTGTGGGAACCTGCGGTCACAGCTGATTGGAGGCATGCGAGTGTAATGTGTATGATGACCTCTCCTTGGTAAAACGTCATTCTGAACTACCAGGGATTAAGCAATGTAGAAGACTCATTTGTCTCTAACATAAGACATAAACTTGCAAGTCCCAATCTGTATATGCTCTTGGACATCGCCCTTTATATGCTGTGATAAAGTCTACCCAGACATAAGACTAAATATGCTGCATACTAGGATAAATCAGATTGGTCTTTGTATAAATATTGCCACTTACCGGAAATACTTCCTACTACAAGATATGATATGATATAATATGCTCTTTAAGATAAACTCATTTTATTCCTATTTGTTAAAGTCAATGCTTCTTGTATTGGTTCGTTCATCATAAGTGATAATTATCTGCATTACTTTCTCAGCAAGCTTTGGCATAATCCCAAAATATGCCAGGTGGACATATTTGAGCTCAAAATTAAACTATTTATCATCAGAGTTTTTCCTGTAAAAATACAACAATTGGCTATAATGTAAGGTTTCATATTGCTTGTTCACAATATATAAATGTTTTTATTTGCATAGACTACTTTCAGCAGTATTTACATAGATCTAATTAGTGATGATTTACTTAAGGAGTTTAGGCTGCTTCTTAAATTATCACCATGCAAGGGTAATTTTTATTAAGCTTGTGGTAAAAATACAGTTTCCAAAGAATATCCAATCATGTGAACAGAAATGTATTTGACCCCAATTAGATCGGTGAACTCAGTAAAGCTTTACCTAACTAAAGAAAGCACAGTGTGCTTTAAATGAAGCAAAAACCAGTGCATGTAATATGTCACCATTAAGCACACTTCTTCTGGCTGCACTTAATTTACACTGATCTAGTGGGTCTAAAGATGCCAAATCAAACCACCAACCTAATGAAGTGGGGGATTGTCTCGTGAAAATTGTTGGCTGATGTTTATTACTGTCCTGTGGCAATACAATCTACTAGGCTATTCTAGCATATAATCTGGTTTATAGGTGCTTGAGCAGGCAAACTAATAATATCTCCCAGATACTGAGATTACTTATGTATTTCTGTGCACCTGTTGACCTCCCTGTTCTTTTGCCCTCAACACACACACTCTGACAACCAAACTCCTTATGCTGAGTTTTATTATCAATGGTCAAAATGTGTGGCATCAGTCAGGCTAAGAATGGAACAATGGAAATCTTGATCAATGTTCACCCAATATATTAATCAAACATCAATTGGGAATGTCGTATTTTATAATAGATTAGACTTAATGTTCATGTGGAATCAAATTGACCAGTGTATGGCTACAACAAATGTGGTGCTCTCTTCTTTAAAATTCTCTGTATATAGGTGAATACAGATGCACCCTTTTTATTACTTACTAATGAAAAGAAAGCTCTTGTTATTGCATTGGAATATGCATTATCTTTTACTAATACAAGTCCATTGCCTAATATTTATATTTTAAAACCATTCTGTATTTAGGGTAAGCATCCTTGTGTGCACCAGAGGCCCATTTTGCTTAACAGAAGGTATATATCTGTACTAAATTGAATATGTAATGCTTTAGAGTTAGTTTTGAACGTTTTTTTTAAAGCTAAAGCTTAATAGTCTTATCCTCGATTACTGTTGGATAGATGTAATATGAAAAAAATCTCAGTTGTGTGTATTACTAGAGAAAAATCTTGTACAGGTTCATTTTGTGTGTAGGCTTAAACATATCCACTTCAAGCAGCATGAAGTCAAAGAAAATGTTTATGAAAATGTTTAGTACTTTTATCAAAGTGCCATGCAGTCAGAAGGCAGTTCTCATAACCTAGAGAGCATTCCACAATTCTCTGTGGGATTACTTGGTCCAATTTAATGTAATTTGTTTCAATAGATGGCATTTCAGCACCTAATAGTTCTTCCTTTTTCCACCTTTTTTCTAGAAACATTTGTCAGTGTGCATGTTGGTGTACAGTGCCCCAAAATGTCATTTAATCTGATGTATGTTCTGTTTTTTGCCTGTTGAAATACCTGTTTGTCTCCCTTATGAAAGGTGAGTTGGGCTGAATGAATGTCCAGAAGGAAAGTTCCCCTTTTTTCAAAAATAATTCTCCAATTGTATTTTTTTTCTCAAATCTGACCTTGGCTTGTGCAAGGTGTATCTATTACTATGAATCTAGTTTACTAGATTTAAAACATGAATCTCAGTGTTTATGTTTTAAAGACTTCTTTAAAACATAACATTAAGATTTGTTATTTTGTTTTTAATATACACCTCTTCCTCTTTGCAAAATAATGTCATTGGATAAGTTGTCTATTACAGGTATAAATTAGGGATATTGAATAAATTAACATTAAAAATTTATATATTTCTATGTGCTATGAGAATGCTCATGTGGAACAGCACAATGCACTAGTGAGAGTGCATTGGGGTACCATTTATAATGAATAGCATCTCATTGTACCAATGGCACTTATTGGCTCAATTATCACAAAAATGCATACATTACTGACCATTAGAATCACTAGAAGCCAATAGAAGTGATTACCCATGGATTGAAAGTGTTTAAAAGCTCACTTGCGAGTGCAGGAATAGATTGTGAAAATTATCTAAGTCCACCCTTTTCATTTCAACACTTTACATTTTTAATACTTCAGTCCAAGGACAAATGGTAATTGACATACATAACTTACCTGCACATAGTGTCCTTTACGGAAGCCAAATACAAAATTAAAATACAAGGGTACTGAAGTTCCTGGCTTTGCCCCCTTTCAGATGAAATAGAAAAAAGAGTATGGGGGCATATGACAGCCGAATATCTTAGTATGTAACTGTGCAAATATCAGGTTTTTGCGATTCTTAAAACTGTTTTTTCTTTTAGTGAGAAGCTGTGATGGTAGAGGCACAAGCAAGTTTTACATCGTTTGAGTTACAGGCCATCATGAAGTTTTTGTTTCTCCAGGGAAAGTCAGCAAAGGACATTCACACTGAGATGTTACAAACACTTGGGGAGAAGTGTCCTTCCTACAGCACTGTCAAAACCTGGATATCTCGTTTCAAGACTGGGCATTTCACCGTTGAAGATGAGCCCCGCAGTGGGTGCCCCCCAACCTCAACTGACCCAGCAACCTGCGATGCTGTCCATGAGCTGATGATTGAGGACCGACAAATATCTGCAAAAAACATAGCCCAGACACTTGACATCTCTCACGGGAGCGTGTTAGGTTTGTTATCGCCACTATCCTAGACAGGCGCAAGCTTTCAGTGAAGTGGGTGCTGAAATGTTTGAACAGTGATCAGAAGAAGGAATGAGTTGAAGCATCCAAAGCTGTTTTGGCCCATTGTTAAGCTGCACAGGACTTTTCGGCTAGGTTAGTGACTGGGGATGAAACCTGGCTTCACATCTATGATCCTGAAACCTGGGAACAGTCAAAGGAATGGCGCCACAGCGGGCTCCCATGGCCGAAGAAGATCCGAACCCAGAAATCGGCCAAAAAAGTCAAAGCGTCCGTTCTCTGGGACAAAGAAGGTATTCTGTTGGTGGACTACCAACCTCAGGGCTCTGGGTATCACCGGACAGTATTATGCTAACCTTTCTGGACCAGCTGAAGGAGGCAATTAGGACGAAACGCCGTGGAAAGTTGACCAAAGGGATCCTTTTTTTGCAGGACAATGCACCTGCGCACATATCCAACGTTGTGGCTGCCAAATTGAACACCCTGGTTTTCCAATTGGTCCACCATCCCCCCTACTCACCTGACCTGGCCCCTTCGGACTATTATCTGTTCCGAATTTGAAGAAACACCTGAAGGGGGAACGTTTTGAGGACATTTCTGACATCAAAGATGCTGCTGAGAGCTGTTTTGCGGCCCAACCAAAGAACTTTTATTTGAACAGTCTAGAAAAGCTGCAACTACTCTGTACCAAGTGCATCAGTCTCAGAGGGGAATATGTTTAATAAATGTGTTATTTTATAACTCTGGCTCTCTACTTTCTGGGCAAAGCCAGGAACTTCTGAGCACCCCCTCGTATGTAAATAGTTCTACTTTCCAAAGTATTTATATTTACGTTTAACCAGTTTGTTATCCATACAGCCATTTCTGACACCAGGACATAGACCTCCTCACGATGCAGCAAAGAAATACATTATTTTCCCAAAGAACATCAGTTCAATTATAAGACTGTCACAGTGTTTACTGACTGTGCTTTGTAAAAAACAGGTTCTCGTGCCTTCTACTTTCAAAGCCAGTCTTTTCCATACAACCTTAGCCCCCCTATGATGAATGAGAAATGGTTGTATTAATTTATGTTTGTTAACATATACATTCAATCTACAGTACGTTTTCTATATGATAGCAAACCATATTTGTAACTACAGTATTAATTACTGCACGGCATCCTGGCACCATGTACACTGCTCTCCCTAAAATATATGAAATTATTCAGAATTTTACCTTGTTTTCTAGCTTTAACAATTCACAGTGGTAAATTGATCACTTCCTAGAACATGTAGCGCATTCTGCAATGCTGCCTACAACCTAGAATCCATAGCAACTGGTAATCTTGTAAATTATTTCATATCTACAAGAGATCAGACTAGAGGTACACAATATTCTCTGTAGGTGTGTTTGTGTTTTTTAAGTCACTAAAGTCTTATTTTTCCTTTGTTCCTCTGTGGAAGAACATTGGGTGTTCCATAGGTCATTGTAGGTGACAGACCGCTTAGAATGTATGTTCTCTGATCCTTTACAGAATGAGTTTATGTGTTTGTCTAACCCATATTGAAACTAACTCAGCTTAAAAACATATATGATAAACAAGTTTCCTGGTAAAGAATTTGTTTTTATGTATATGTATTAATATAATTTATACATAGGGCACCGCTAGCATACAGAAATAATTTTCCTTTCCAGAAGGTAAATGATACAACTAGGTATTGTCCTTACTCCAGAATGTAATTGGACAATGAAGGAAAAGCAAAAGGTTGGTGAGCTCATCTCTTTGTCTTACTGCTTTTTCTTCCTTTAAGAATGTTCCTTCCTTCCTGCTAACCCATTGGGCATGATTTATTAAAGCTCCTCAAGACTGGAGAAGACTATCCTGGGAGTGGTGGTCAACCTGGGTAACCAAATAAATTTGTAATGGATTTCTTAAAAATCATTTGCTCTTGGCAAATGTTTTGAGTTCTGGTCCAGATCCATTCCAGGTTTTCTGTTTAGGTTAGGCTCTCCCATGATGGTGTATCTTCTTCTGTCTTGGAGAGCTTTAATAAACCAGGTCCCATGTATTGGCTGCTTTGCTGCTTCTACCTCTCCCAATCTTACTAGTTTATGAAGAATTGCACGTGGCTAATACACAAGTGCGGATATTTCCACTAGTTTCCTTTATAATAAATATACCTGGGGCTCCATTTTTAAGAAACATTCTCTGTTGGGAAATTTTTTCAAGTCCATAGCAGTAATTGATTCTCCTCCAGAGAATCTTTTAGTGAATGTCACAGCTTTATAATAGGAACTCCTCAATAATTTTGTTAAAAAAACATAAATCTGCAGGAGCTGATGTTCTTTTATATCTGCCTAAAGTTCAACTTCAGGTTCATGTAATTCAAACATCCTGATTACAAAGACAAATGTTCATATACCTTAAAGCACTTAAGAGTTTTATGATGCATTGTCAATGGTTCCAAATCACAATATAGTATGTTAATACAGAAATTGTGTTGGTTTTCTAATTTTTACTTGTCCCCAAAGCTAAATTCACAGATGCCATACATTTGTTAGAGTTATTTTATATGCAACAGATTTTGTATATCTGAGCAAGAAATGATCAATGAAATACATAAGTAATAGTTTGCTTGATAAAATGTGCATTAAAGTATTTGGCTTCCAATACTCTGACAACTTCAAAGCCCTTGAAGCTGGTATTGTCAGTAATATATTGGGAAGGGAGAAGGGAAGATCTGAGGCACTTGAAAGAAATGTCCCAAGTAAAAAAAAATCAAACTTGTGATTTGTCCATAAACAGAAGTTAAGTTATAGGCACCTTTAAACCAGGGGAAGGCGTGGGTTTGCCCTAAAAATTGGTACTTTATCATCCCAAACCTTAATCTCTAATACATTTTTTTGTCATGAGTCAATGTAGATTATCAGCAATATGTAGCTGGCTCCATAATCACTATCGTCATTGGCAATCTGTGGTTGATGTTTTTCACAGTTACTGATCAAATTTATGCTACATTATTACATTATTATTTGCTACTATGAATCACACTTCTTCAGCAATTTGTGAGCTGCATGCAAATAGCAGGCTGAGTAGAAGGGTGATTTTATCATTCTGCTGCTAATTCTTTGCTGTCCAATTAGCAGCCATTCTTCTGATGCTGTATTTTCGAATTGTAAATCTCAGGACTGAATGGATAAAAAGAATAATTCTTTGGTTAGGTAAAACAGCTAGGATAATATTATTTCTTCTATGTATTTAGTACTTTGACTAAATTATCTTCATGCAGAAAAAAGGACTAAGATATCCAGAAGCAAGAGAATGACAGCTTTGTTGTTACTTTATCTTTGTATTACAGGACAGAGAGTCTCACATAACATATGGCATTTAAAATAATACACTATAGACCTGATTTATTAAACTGTATATTTATTGCTAGTAAAAGTAAATGAAATGTACATTTCCTGCCAGTGAACAAATGTGTCTACGGTTGTGGAGGTTTTTTGCACATTCTGTGGAATTTCAAAAGACAGGGACAAGAAACAAAGTGCAATCAATACCAGAATGATGAGTAGGCTATATTTTATTAGGAATAAAAAAGGTAAGGTGAAAACATAAATGCGCGTCCTTACGATATTGAAAGGAGTAAGTATACAAATCTAAATACAATAAATGGGTAAATTCAGTCTTCATGCAAATCGTTACATAGAGAAACATCCGGGAAGTACAAGATAAGAGAATATAGAAAAAGAACAGGCAACAACACTAAGTTAATACTCCACCAAAAAGTTGAACTCCAGCCTTGCCATCAAATTGGCTCAATAGTACAGATTCCTCTCATATACGGATATTGCCTATTCTGGTCTTACTGCACATTGTGGGTGTGAGAATTACTTCACTGTGCTTTCCCTTCACTGAATTATAGTTTTTCTTATTTTTTTTTTTATTTTTTTATTAGTATCCTAACAGTTTCAAACAGCTAACCATATAAGGGGCTGCCACTCAAGGTTATCTAAGAGCCTCCATCTATGTTATGGCATTGACTAGCAGCTCCTAAATGGTCAAGGCTCTTGTAAAGGGTCAATTTACCATTCAATATAATACTTGTGTATCTATATGTAGCAGAATCTAGAAGATGGATTTTTCCAGTTTAGTTAGTAGCCTCTAAAAGGCATATGGGAACCTTTGTTAGCAAACACAACCAAGTGACTCTTTCTTGATATGAACAGACTAAATAAAGTATGGCATTTACAGTATGCCATGGTGAAAGTTTGTGTTATAATGAACATGGCCTAATATTATACATCTTGTCACACCTTCCAGCATCTGATTCCTCTGCATCTTTTGACATTTGATGGCATTTACCAGCCTGGGGCAAATTATTCCCTGCCCCCTAGTCTGGTCCTGTGCTTTTAGCCAGACATTTTACAGCAGTAGAAAGTAATCTTGAAAAATATATACAATGTGCTTGGGATCTTTGTCCTGTTGCATGACCAAATTTTGGCTTTAGCTGTCAGGCAGATGATCTCACACTTGACTCACACACACTTGACTTGAAATATTTTGGTAGACAAGTCATCACCCCTCCACCACTGTGCGTGACAGTTGGTTTGAGGTGTTTGTGCTGATATGCTTGGTTTTAGCCAAACGTGACACTGTGCATTTTGCCAGAACACTTTTACTTCATCTATCCAAAGGACATTGTCCCAGAAGTCTTTTGCTTTTGGTTTGTTCGGATACCACTTTGCAAACCTAAGTCATATAGCCATGTTGATTTTAGAGAGAAGATATGTGTAATTGATGCTCTATTGATGTTAAAATGTATGTGTTACCATTATGGTAGATTTTTTATCCTTATTTTCCTATGTATCCACTGTTTATATATTCCAATGTAAACGTGATACCAATTCATGACACAACCATGTTACCTCTATACACAGTTCATATTGTTCATCGCAAGATCCCCTGAAGAAGCCGATAGGTGAAAGGCAGCGTATATGAAACGTTAATAATGACAACAATACTCTTGTAATCATGGATATCTGTGTCTAGTAAATAGGTTTTTTTTTATCCCAATGACAATAACTCGGGATCAGCCTACCTAAGTTGTTCACTTGTATTATGAACTAATGTGCTTTATATGATGTTTAATACAATTTACCTTGTTTTTGGCAAACAATTTTGTTTGCCAAAAAACGCCAACCTTTTTTTAAATTTTTCATTTACATTTAGAGAGAAGATGCTTTTTCCTGGAAATCCTTCCAAATAGGTTGTCTTGATGAACTAGAATGATGGACTTCAAAACTGTTTGGAAACAGCCTTATAATGCTTACCAAAATTATATGCAGAAAGAAATTGCTTGTGTAAAATCATTGTTGATGTCTTTCCTCCTTAGCATTGTGTTAATACAAACCTGAATGCTCCTGATCAGCAAACTCCCAAAAGGGAGAGGTGACCACAATTGCTTATGATCTATTATTTAAGTGTAGTTGATTAGCAGCTAGTGGCTGCTGTTTACCCTCCTATTTTCCAAAAGAATTGGTAAGAATTGGTTAATGGCTCACAAACTACTTCTGCATTTTAACCTAGTGTTTGGTAATTAAATATTGACACACTGTAATATGTCATGTGTTGCTGTTTATCTCAATATATATATATATATATATATATATATATATATATATATATATTTCTTTTTATGTGTTAACAAAAAAGAAGATTATCTCAAGTAGGCGTTACCAATCCCCTCCATCCTCCCTTTATTCTTGATTTTGAGACCAGCTTTAGATCACGTTTTTCACCTTCTCATTCTCCACGAATGGCACAACACAAATCATGTTTATTACCTATGCCTCTTCTACAGCAGTACATCTTGTGTCTGTCCTCATATAACCTCAATTTTTCCCACATATCCTTTGAGAAGTGCCTACTGTCTTTGGATTTCAACAGATAAAAATACATCAGAAACCTCTCTTGGCATTGTAGACCACTAAAACGTTTGATAGAAACAGAAATGTTCTTTCTGTAACAAGCAAATCCTCTCTAGCAACTGTAACTCTTTTTATGTGACATGCTTATTTCCTGATTATCAAATTAACTTTTTACAAATGCAAACATCATCACATAAAATGTTATTGCCTTTCCATTAACTACACAAATAGCATTTTCATTGTTACACTGCTGGCTAACAGAGTGTATAAAATATTTACCCACCGTCACCACAAACAACAGAAGGAACAAACACGTAACAAAGGCTCATTTGTTTCTAAAGCTTGACTGGTGCGAAAGAGATTTAACTCACTGTTGTTCTATTTCATGTTTTTCTGTATTATGTAAGCCTAGAAAATGTAAGTGTTTTCTTTTATAAAAGGCACTTAGGCAATGTGCAATGGGCAGAAGACATTGGAGGAAACTTACTGCTATACATATGTTCCCAAATCTGAGCATTACTGCTGGTTCAGGCAAACATTCTTTTATGGATGTAGACGTAATTGAAGGGTGAGACATGACACTACAATTTTCCCTAACTCCTAACAGAAAAATTGAATCATTCTGATGGCTAAGTGATGAAGTTGTATCTCAGAAATAAATTAATAGAAATACAAATTTCAATATAGGGAAAAAAACTTGCCTATATTTATTTAATCTGTACATACCTGTTTGCCGGGTGTTAAGCCTACATTTAAAATGACTACATACTGTAGTTTATATTAGGGGAGTCCAAACTCCAGCCCTTAAGAGCAGGAAATGTACATATTTTTGTATTTCTCAAAAAGTAGTGAATTTAGTAAGGTACGGTTTGCAAAGAATCAGAAAATGACTGGGCTGTTTGTGATCCTTGAGAACTGCGGTTGGACACCTGGTGTAAAATAAATGATCACTAACCTGGTAAATTTGGGTTTGAAAACTTTTAGACCAGTGTTTCTCAACCAGCGTTTCGTGGGGCCCTAGGTTTCCCTCAGAGGTTGGTAATGGTTACTTGAGAGATGAGCAGTTTGTGCCTCTTGGGCCAGTTTAACTGACACCGATTTTTGACTATCTGTAACAGTGACACTTTTCTCACTGACCAGCAGTGTAAGAAGCTTTCTTTCTACTGACCACTAATAATAATTTACTCTAAACTGTGGATATAGGAATTCTAGCAGGGGTTCCCTGAAAATTATTTTAATGGGTTTCTCCATGTTAAAAAGGTCAAGAAAGGCTTATGTAGACTCATCTTCAAGTGCTGCCAATGATTTGGAAACTCAAAGATCGGTTAATTGATTTCAGTAATATTTCCAAATGTAAATAACTATTTAAAATCAAGTAGATTACACATGCATACGTATATTACAATCCTAAACTACTAAAAATCAATAGTGGCTTCAAAAAGTAAACAAGTAGACAGCTTGTATCTACACTGAAATGTCAGTATAAAGTCATCCAACTCGTTGGTGCCCAGAATAGAGTTTGGTAAAAATCCAGTGCAACAGATGTATTAGCACCATAATGCCAGGATGATCCACAATCAAATGCACAACAAGAGCTGAGAAATTAAGTGAGCAGACCTTGTGCATCGAATATAAGTACATTTTTTTTTATAGTGAAAACGTTATTATACTTACAAGTGTGAGCAGTGGTATGGTAGTGATTAGTGATAGTGTAAAGTCTTAAAAAATGGAACACCAAAGCCAACCCTGCATGGTCAGCAATAAGGGTTGCATACCAAAAGAAGGTACCAAAGTTGCAAATTCCTAAACTTTTAAAGGTAAATAACATGTTATGTTTTCTTATACCTTATGAGAGGATTGTTGTTGAAATAAATGGTCTGGCGACAGTATGGTCATAGTTAAATTGGTAAACTTCAATGCAAGCATGAATGGTTCAAACACTAGTGCCCAAATAGAACTTACAATATTCAATAATGGACAGTAATATAAATAAGGGGTTGGTAAATTTGATTGATATCATTTTTGAAATTCTTCTCAGTGGTAAAAACCATCAAGATAAAGCATAGCCAGGTAGGATCATACATTTCCTTGTGTATATATAGGCAAGCCATTACTATATATTTCGCTTGGAGAGAGGAATGTCATTTTTGCTTTTCCGACTTTTATTCATAAGAAACACAAAGAAAATAAAAGGGTTTTCCCTCTCAGTGCATCAATGTCATTCATAACATGGCAAAAAATGGAAAATTTTGCCTCCTGGCTCTGGTCTACCAAACGTAAACTGTGGCTCATACGGACCTCAGATTTGGGGGACCTTTTCTACTACACAGGCTTTACACAGCCTTTCTGCCCAAGCAACACTTGGCCTTAGGCTGCAACTCCCCCCTCTCTCCTGTCTTTTTATTATACTTTGCCATGTGCTCCAGAACCATTACTCATTTTTGGCCTGTAAATTGGAAGGAATGCCTGGCTCACCCATTCCTTCCAGGACACTCTGGGCCTGGATCCCAAATAAAATGCTCCAGTTCTGCAGCAATACAAATACAGACAACTTTATCCAGGATCTTTAATCCCCTTCCTAGGAGAAATTTGGCATCATTCATCCTGCTGCTATGTATATATATATATAAAAATATATATATGTATACACACACTAAGAAAGAAATACTAAGGTATACAATGACAGTGAAGCCTTCATATTGTTATTCAGTTTATTTCATATCATTGGCATTTTGATAGACAAGTCTGGCACACTGAGAAGTCCCAGCAATATTTTGAGAAGTGCTAAACACACATACTGCATGGTTGACTTACATTAGTTGATCTAACGGCTTTGCAAAAATTGCTTCATTTCATTTCTCATTTCCTAAGATACATCAAACAGTGTTTTGTAAACATGAGTTACTTTATTACTTACTGTCTACGTGTTTGATTTATTATATTGTCAGTATGAAAACCTTTGTTTCTCTGTCTCTCTGTAAAGTGATTTTATGTAATGTCATTGCATTTCTTCTATAAAAAAGGAAATCATAAATGAATACTATATTGTGTTATTAAAATATCTGCCAACGTATGTAGTAATGTTTGCTATACATGGAAAAATGTACTCTCTACTATACATAATATCTGTAATGGTGTAAACATAGACGTCCATTGACCATTTAAATGCATCAATGCTACATTTATAAATACCAGAGTTCATAACTTGGCCTTCTGATATAGCAAAAAAATGATCATTGCCATCTCTAAACCTGGCCTAATTCTAGCCTAATCCACAGTTCTAACTAGAGATGGCCAAAAAAGCCAATATAAACTTTGACAGAAAATTTAACAAAATTTGACTTTGAGTAATTCAACTTTAAGGGTAGCACCGTATTCAATGTAAATTCACAGTAGAATTACTTTTTCTACTATAGTAGATCCAAGGCATGTGTCCACAGGGACACGTATTGACGAAATTGGTAGAAATGCAATGTATTCTTTCTCTGTACTCAAGCAGGCTTCTAGTAGAATCAAGGCTTGCGTTAGTTTTCAGGTAGGATCAAACAAGCACATGCAGGGACACAAATCATATGTTTAAATTTATCTGGTAGAATTACACGGTGGAATTTCTATGTTTTATGTAGAAATCTAGAAGAATCTGTGAAAATTTGTTAAAATTACACATAAGAATGGTAGAATCAAGGCACATGCCAATTTGTAGGTAAAATCAAGGCATGTGATTAACTAGACATATATTATAGCAATATCCAAACTTAATTGTCCGTACCATCTACAAAAATGGTGCACTGGAGTGAATTTGTGGCTGAACATCAAGGTCAAATTTAATGGTGATATTCAACTTAATTTGATTTACCTAGAGTTGTTTAAATGCAGCTGAAATTTTGACTAGATCAAAGTTCGGCTACCATCCTTAGTTCCCACACAAATTGTAAACTGCTCCAGATTGTGAAAATGAATAGAGGTACTTTACAGAAAATCTAAAGTCACTCTGCCCACAATATTAATTAATAAAGAACAGTCATATACAGTATTACATTTTCAATATGCGGTCAGTGTGTGTTGAGGCTTCTGTTTTTTTTCAAGAGGCTGTAATGTCATCTCCCTGAATTCCTGACCAACAGGTAATCAATAACGAATGCACCTACTGCATCCATGGATTTGTAAGCTACCATATATTACAGTTTTGTTTTTTTAATTTAGATAAAATAAAATATTTAACAATTAATGTTTCAAAGATTACCTGCATGTAGGGATGTGCATAATTTTCTAAATGTGTGTTAAATTGCTTGGTGGCTTATGAGAATACAAACATTACTATATTTTACTGGTTTTAAAGGTTGCAGTATGATTTTTTTTACAATGTTCCTTTAGGTAACTTGATTATGATTATTATTTCCAGGGTAGTGCATGAAAAAATGGACAGTGTATACATGTCATCTTAAAAAATCATGTAAAAAAATAGATAATAGCAACTGATTTTAAAAAAAATCTTTGGGAAACACCAACCATAGTGATGAAAAAAGGGGAGCCATAAGTGAGATCCATGAGCCACTACCATAATATTACCAAGATACCATTGCCTTATAGATGGGCAGATGGAAAAAAGGCACCATGGGCGGCAGAGAAAGTCACAAACAGAGTGCCAGTGTCCAGAGCATGTGCAGAAGAATGGAGTCTCTCAATAGGATGCTATTGAATGTAATTATAATTTACATTATAGAGTGTAAACCTGTATTGGTTTGTGGCTGTGCTATGTCAAATCGGGAATGCATGCAAGTGCAGGAACACTGCTCAAAAAAGAGAAAAATAACAAAAAATCTCTCTAATCAAATCTGTCTGTCTAAAAGAGACTGAAATACATCTACCCCTTAATACACTGTAAAGCTGAAAATCAAACAAAGTGCCATAAACTTTTAAAACATATTCAGAACAAATCTTGTCTGTCTATATGTGACTAATATATCAAATTTACATGAAATGTGTTAAGTCTGTAAATTATAACATTGCAAAATCCATGCTAAGAAATTAGCTGGTAAGCATGCCAACACATATAAAAAAGGCACTAAAAACAAAATGGGCAAATACTGTAACACAGCGGAATCTGTGTTATGTGATATTGGTTTGTGGCTTTGCTATGATATAGCAGCACTGAGAAGCTTACTAGCAAAGATCAAAATGTCAGCAGCAAAACAGTCTCTCGTTGTTCCTCTATTGAAGAAAATCCCTGTCCCAAAGACACTGGGTTGAGGCTGTTTGTTTTTCAATGTGAAGTTTCACCAAATTCAAAAGAATAAGTAAGTTATTGCTTGAAGTGATAAATGACTTAAACAACAGCCCATGCTTGTTTCCATGAACGCCGCTATAATAATAAGTAAGTAAAGTAAAAGATGTATCTTCTAAATTTGTAAAGTACAATTTTTCTCTGTTAAACATTCTTTATTAATATGCTCAAAGGATTAAAAAGTGAGAAGAAACTCATAATGTAAATAAGGGAAAGGGATAGCTAATTTATTTTTGCTTGCTAAGGAGGGCAATACTGTATATGCTTGTATGCCTGTAAATAATTATTTTGGATGAAAAACAGGAAATGGACATTCTTAGGAATCACTTTCACTATGTGGCTAAAGTATATCTGCGAAAATCACCCATCCCTGTACTACACAATTGTCCAATATGGTATTAATAAAAAAAAACCACAATGTTTTTTGTCCCTTGCATAACTTGTGTCCTTCTTTCAGCATTTTTGGTTTATTATATTATCACAAGTAGACCCTGAGAAGTAAACAACTCATGCAAGACATAAGAGCTGCTTAGCAACATTTACATTACAACCATCTGCAAGTTATCAGTTTGTATTATGTGAAAATTGGGATGCCTTCAAAAAACAATTAGAGACTTTCTGTCTCGATGTCACAGTTTCCTTAGGAACTTCTTCTGGCTGCAGCCAGTATGTCTACTAAGCAAGGTAGTCTACATTCAGTATTTGGCCAGGGATTTTCATCTAAACTGCTATGTTTGGCTATGACTACAGTTGCAGTGAATGATAAAACACAAGGAGAACACCCAATGGTTCTGATTTATTAAAGCTCTCCATGAATGGAGAACATAGGTGAATATATCATAGGTGAAATTGGGTAATCCAGCAAATCTGGGATAGATCTAGTCCAGGACTGAAAACATTTGCCAGCTAATAGCAAATGGTTTGTAAGCAATATATTCCCGCAAGTTTGCTTGATCACCCAGGTTTTCTCAATGTATAGATTATGTTTAGTAATATTAGAAAGGTTTTCTTTATCCTTTAACCTCACTGGCGGTAAAAAAAAAAACACACTTAAAGCGGTAACCCCGAGCCACAATCTGGGTAACTAAAAACATAAAAAATAAACATTTACCTGGTCTCATTGACGTCCTCTAGTGTCCTGCCCATCGGATCCCATCCTCTGGCCACGTCCTCTTCCTCCGATCTGTCCCCTGGCGAGTGCGCTGACATTCCCCAGGAGTTCCCGGTGAAGTTGATGCATAAGTTGGTGCGTGCAAGTGAGCGTGGCGGGAAATTCAAATTGTTTTGAATTCAATACAAAAAAACTGTATTGAATCTAATACAAAGTAATCGTTATATTATATATATTATGTATGCTACTGTACAGTGTATTACAGGTTTAAAATTTGTATGCACCCTTGTTTTAACAGATTTTTTTTTTTTTTTTACTTAAAGTTAATTAACCCCCCAAGCGGTATTCCCTAGTTGGAGTCGGGGTGGATTTTCCAGGCAAAAATCGGTATTCCCGAGTCACATTAACGGAGCAAGGTAAACCCACTTACCTTGCTCCGTTGTCGTCCCCTGTCGTCCCGCTGGTCTCTGCAGGTCCTGGGGACACGTCCTTTCTCCTCAATCTCCAGCCGGCGTATGCAGCGATGGGGTTTCCCGGTGATGTCGGTGCATGCATCGGTGCCAGCAGGGGGAGCGGTTACCCCCCCTGCTGTCACCGCTTGCTACATTACCAGTTTAAATATTTTTTGAACAGATTTTTGTGTTTTGTTATTTGAAGTTTATTATTAAATGTATTAAATTTATTCAATATCGGTGAGTTATGCCTAAGATTTATAGCCTACAATGAAAAATACATTTTCATGAACGGCAATGTACCACTTTTTTACATATAAATCCGGACAGAAATGAACCGCTCAGGAGGTTAAGATACACACGATGACTAAAATCTGTTACCATGTTAAGGCCAGTTCAACAGTAATTTTCATACAAAAAATCCCTAGTGATGCTGTAATCAATGACTTTGTTCAGACACTTGCTGTTATGGAAAGACAACACTTTGTTTTAGTCTTTTAGTTATTCTGCTGCATTGGCAACCTCTCACATTTGTTCCCAGTGATATTATAAGCAGCCATGCTGACACCTAACTTGCGGACATATTTTGCCATTCACTAGCACATCACTATCTGGAAGCCCACATGTAAAATGGTGTTAATTTGATTCTAGACTGCACAGATATAGACAAAAAATGGCTAAAACAGCTAAATAAATCTAGATGCACTGAGATGCAAAAATGATGAAAAAGGTGAAAACAGTATTTTCTAAATTATGATGCACAGTATATTAGGAAACAGATTTTTAGCTTATTGAAATTTTTTTTAACTTAAATGTGTTGCTAATATTTCTACAGAATGCTTACATGATGTTCACAGTGAGCATCATATTGTAAACTACATCAAAATGTACATTCTTTTTTCTAAACTTTGGGAAATTAGGTTTCTCTACATAAAAGTTCCTGTCTGGCATTGATTCTTTTGCAAACTACATTGCATCATTTGATTAGAGTTTGAAAGATGGGACAGATGTCAACCTAAACTATTTAGGCAAGCTCGTATTACAGGGACAATATTCTTTTAGGTTATATCCATGAGACAAACAATAAAATGTAGCTAAAATAATATTCTTCCAACATTAAATGCAATTAATGATTCTGGGGAAAGCAAAGTCTGCTGTAACGCTTACATACTTCAGATTGGTCAGGTAAGCCGAAGTCAGCAAGGGAGATTCCCAGGCAAGCTGAGATCAAATACTAGAAACTCAAAACAGCAAATCAAATCAAAGAAGATCAGGGTCAGGATCAGCTAATTCACATTGAACTGGACAATGGAGAATGGCAGGCTTAAATTGGTTGCAAAGCACCATTTGACTCACCTGGGCACCGAACTAAACATTGACACATGTAATGAATGATGTCACGCCAACATTTACAAACAGATCTGTGCATGCTATTGATTAAACATAAGCCTTAAAAAATCTGCTCCACCACTGATTCACCTGATAGGATGCTATTGTGTCTGCCATCAAAAAAAGAAGAGTCACTTATCATTTCAAACCTTTAATTACTTTTCTGTACCACCTACTTTACTTTGTATAAATAACACCATCTTTTCTGAATAAATCGGAACAGCAACTCTAAAGATGAACTGTGTCTGTGTCTGTTCTCTTACAATCGTAATAGTAACTTAATAGCTGACGTCTCTAAATACATTTTTCCTTGATATGCTACAATAATGTATAGACAGACCCACTCTCAATTCAAAGGATAAAGTTGCACCAGCAAAAATTCCCTTACACCTATAGTCTGGAGCCTCTAATTAATTTGTTTTAATTTTTTTTTAAATCTTTATGAAAATATATAATGTAATCTGTACTCTGTAGCAACACAACATTACATGTAAGCTGTACTTAAATGTGCCAAAAAGCCTCTCTTTCTTTTCTTCTCTTTTTGAATTGCTTCATATATATGGGCTTGGCATAAACTATACAAAAATACTTTCCCCCTCCCTCTTCTTAAAGGTAAATGCTCATTTATTTAGCTGGGAACAATCTTAGAGATGAGAATTTTGATGCATCTACTATCCAGCTACATAGGCATAATTTATAACAGGAACCCCCTTTAATTAATATATTTTATTTCTCACTGTGGAGCAAACAGACAAGTATTCCAAAGGTTTCCTTTGGCAGTCCACTGAGGGAAGCCCCATGGCTCATGTAAAACCCTTCAAGTATTTCTGTACTAAGTCTTTGCCTGTGCAGAAGATGCTGGTGCATGATGGGGGCCTTCACTTTTAAGGCAGACATTAGAATACAAGCCCACCTAGTTGTGGTGCAGGAATAGTAATATTTAGTGGTAGCCATGCATTGTTTTACAAATAAAATATAGAAAAAAACAAGGAATTATTAAATATTAGTAAATAACCAGTTGGGTAATTTTCACAAACCTCAGTCTTGTGCAAATTAGCCAAATTTATTGGAACCTACAGTTTAGTTGACAGATCCATTTATCTCTTTTATTGATGGTTTCTTTTATAGAAGAAAACTTTGACGTAGGCTTTCACATGCCCTTTATAAATGATGTGGCAGATGAGCTGATTGTGCTATATCTCTGTTCCAGTTCTCTATTCAAATATTTCAAGGCAAAAACAGCTGTGTACTTCTGGCCATCCAGCAACATCATTATACGTTGCTATCCCAAACAGGGTCAGAATCAATAAAATATCTCAATCAAATACTGTAGGGAGTAGAAAACATGAGATAACATATAAGCTGGTGCTAACATACCGGGAAAATATTTCAATAAACAGGGCAGAGATTAGAAAATTATGCAAAATACATCTCCACTACCAATGTGTTGGATGTTTCTGAAAGCTGTGATATTAAAAACAGAAATGATCTAATAAACATTGTTGTGCTTCCCATATGTTAGATCATTTCATAAGTGTGTAAGATGATTAACCTTGTTACATGAACAGGTTTCTGGTGGATATTATTGTATTTTAAAAATATGAAAATATGTTATAAAATTAAAACATAAAGCATAATGAAAATTATAATTCAAACAAAACACAATAAAATAAATAAAATAAAAAAGAAACAAGTAAAAAATAAGCATAAAAGAACTTGTTCTTTACATGGTTACGTGGTTATGTTTTTGGAGGTTTTGCATGTCATTTTTTTTATTTTTTATGGTTAAAACTAAAAATATCAAATGTATTTTCCTAAGTCTGGGAAATATTACTTTTTCATACCTTAATAGCTGAAGCTCAATTTAAATACTCAGAGCCTAATAAGTCAAAGGAGTGACTCATTCTTCCTACCATCTTTCACACTTCCAAATGTCTATGATGTTGTACAGTGTCATAAATTAAAGAAAAGCATTCTAAAACAAAAATATGAGTGTTCTATCTAATTAATATTTGTTGGTAAAATTTAGACTTTAAATATCTAGTATGAAATATACTGGTACAAGAAATATAAGACACTACTGTTTAAAAATATCACTTAAATTCTTCTAAATACACCTATTTGTAGTGTCACAAAATATTACACACAGTATATCATTACATCTATTGACATTTTTATTGAAAAAATATTTTTTAAAAATGTTTCTGTTTAATTTAGGTATATCACTTATATGTGTAGGAAATGTTTGAAGGAAGACCTAATGTTTTCTTAATCAAATATGTTAAGAACATCAACAATGTTCATGGGGTGTACAATAATAAATAATACAATATTAATTATTAGTAGGGGAGCGTACAGTGATTTGTGTAAGAAAGAGTTTGTGGCAATCAAACTGCTTTGATCGAGGCTAATGGTTTGAATCAATAGAAATGTATTCTATTGATTTAATAGTAATGCTGGCAGGCTTACCTCCTTCCTTTGATCTAGGATAGCTTTTCCATCCTTTAGAATGTGGAGATAAAAAAAAAGAGTGGAGATATAAAAACCTCTGCACACACAAAAGCAGTTTTCCATTTTATGTTCTCATTAGAAAAGGACTAAGGTAGTGGCTAAGGGTAGTTGCTACTCACCAATATGCCATAGTTTCATTTTAGCTATTAGTTTTCTTTTAATACTTGAGTGCGTAAAACTCACACTGGTCACTACTTTGCCTATGAATTTTCCAGATTGCTTGCCACTTCTTGTTATTTTTTTCATTATATAGGTATTTGTAAGAAGTTGATATAGTGTTACAATCAAGTATTCCTGTTACCCAAATTAGAATCTTATTTGACAGACTGTATTTTGATACACAATAGCAAAGCTACAATTTTAATAATTTTCTCTATCTGATAAAAAAAATGGAATATTGTCAAATACTAACACTGATTTACCATTTTTGCCAAGTTACTTACTAATGAAAATTGACTGAATTTGGTTATGTGCCCCTGTATTTCCCAGATATCTCACATACAGAACTTGTAGGCAGTACACTCCATGCTGTACTTTGCTATACTTTACCATTTTTAGTGTATACTTCTCATAAGACCTTGCTGAACAGCACCTGGTTCAAAAACTGTAAATCAAAAAAATGTGCTACATCCTACATCCGGATATTTTAAATTTTCCATATTCCAAAACAGGGGCCATGTTTCTGTGTATACCCATATAATTAGCCATATATATACTGAGGAGACATAAACACTACCTTGCTAAATTTAGGTGCACAATATAAAATTGCTAATATTTCATTGACCTGCTTTTAGCTTCAGTTATGGCATGCATTTGGCTCTGTGTAACTTTTCAATAAACCTATGCAATGACACAAAATTTACATTGCATCAATTTTTTCCCCAAGATCTTGTCTTTGAGATAGGAAAGTCTGACCACAAAAGACTTCAGCAGCACATTCCAAAGATTCTCAAAGTGTGTGGTGGCATATCCAGGATATCCTTTGCTCCCCAAACCTTTGCTGTTGGGAAAGAAAAAAAATCTATTGATTGAAATTCTGGTCATTAGAGCCTATATTAATCTTTTTACTATAGGGGAATGTCCTAAAATAACATTCAGGTCTTCAGG
Source organism: Pyxicephalus adspersus (assembly GCF_032062135.1). Taxonomy (NCBI): domain Eukaryota; kingdom Metazoa; phylum Chordata; class Amphibia; order Anura; family Pyxicephalidae; genus Pyxicephalus; species Pyxicephalus adspersus. The sequence goes on from NC_092860.1 coordinate 50,809,929, forward strand.
GAACCCCTGCTATAATTATATTATCCACAGCTCAATATATATCAATAAATATCAATTTGAAGCAACAAATTGGAGCAACCCCAAATCATAACACTGCCCCCATATGGTTGGTTTTTTGTGGCTAGATGTTGAATAGGGAGGTAGAGCTTCTTCCTTTCTACTTATGGACACCAATACTACCCCAATGTTTAGGGCATGCAGATTGGCCTTCTCATGGGACAGTGTGTCTTTTTGTGTGAGGCTACATAATTCTGGAGGGGAGGTGTAGGTGCTGTAGGTTTTCTTGTATTTCAAATTAAATTAGAAAATGTAACTTTTGCTATGAAAATGCTGAACCTGTGCTTCAGCAGTCTCCATAGCAAATTGTTGCTTTTTAATGATAAATTGCAATGATAGAACATGTCATTTCTGACAAATCATTTTAATGTTTTTAGTGGATGTGCAGTAAAAGTGATGTTCACCCTGAAAAACATTTATGACAGACTCTTGTAGATACATGAAACTTATCCTGGCACAATATTCTTTTGTAGCTTTTTGTGACCGTATATAGTAATAGTAAGTATATAGTAAGTAAATGTCCTCCTAAATTGACAATTGCACAAATATTGAAAGTCGCTGATTTAAAAGGCCTGTTTTTTTACTAGATAATAAGTAAACACTAGATGAATAATTGATGGTGTTTCATTTTTAGGAAATGCTGAAGTTATCCTCTAAATAGACAATTTTATCTATTTTTCTTAAGGGGTTTTGAGATTTTTGACCTAACAATACTACTGCAATGTAATATGATCTGGAGTCATAGGTTTTATTAAGTTCAGCCAGTTTTGTTGCTTTTATATTTCCTCAATAAAAACCTTGAAGAAGATTTAACTCTTCCCGCACTATAAAAATAACAAAGCAAAAAGCTGAAGTTTTATTTTTAAGATGTGCATTTGTACAAATTAACATGCTGAGCACATTAATTTAGACAGTTTTTTTGTAAACATTTCATTTTGATGTTTGTAATAGACTGCAAATAAAACGCAATTAAATCCATTTTGACATTGAAAAGATTTGTAACTGATCAGAATTAAAAAAAATCCCAAATATACTCCAAATGTATTTTACTCTACCAGTTGCCATCTTATTATACTTTTATATCTATAGATATTTTATATTTACCTATTTTCAAACAGCTAATAGTTTCAGTTTATTTACTGAACTGCCTGGGCACCATTTGGATTGACAATCTTGCTGCCTTTACTAAGAACTGCCTTGGTTCATTAGGAATCAAGATATATAATGGAAATAATGGAAAAAAACTTCTTGTATTGTGTTGCTGTTATTGCACCAGTCATACAAGTCTTATCATGATTTCATATTCTCCTATATTGTTGGCATTATTAGCAAATGGACAACCGGATGCAGTAAAGCCTACTAATGGAAGCAAAAGACATAGAACAAAATCATTTCTGGAAGTCAGTTGCTTAAATATTCAGTTGCTTTTAAATAATCTGTATCACAGATCACAATTATAAAAATAGCAATACGCTTTGGGTCTGCCACTGTTTCTTTATCAAGCTCATGTTGTTTCTTGACTCATATTTACATGGTGACTTGCCATTTTAAAAAATAGGCATAATTTGAAACTATTATTTAGGTGTTTATTATTTTATTATTTATTTATTATTATTATCTATTTTTTATTTATTCTAAAGCTATAGGAAAGTTTATTTTACTTACCGTTCTATTCCTCAATAAGTCTATTATACTTAAAGAAATTGTTTATTTGTTGGTTAATAACCAGAGAACAAGTAACATTCTAACAACTTTTATGCCAAAATTCACAACTGGCAAAATTTTAAGTAACCTTTTTTTTTTTTTTGGATCTGATATAGTATATATGTAATATTAGGCTCTGACTCTGGCTCTCTCCAGAAACGTGACCTTTCTATCTTATGCTGATAAAGTTCACATGATCTCCTGTATCTATGGAGAAGCAGTGCTCTCATGCTGGGACAAAACAATAAAATACCTCCTCCTCTCCTAACCTGCATGGCATCGCTGTGCTGTAGTTTACAGAAGAGAACTGCACAAAAGCTGGCAGTACTGCCTGAAAAGTCATCAGAGAATGACAATTCTACTAATATAAAATGTATCCTGAAACATAAACAGGAGCAAGAAGGAAAGTAAAACAGAAAGTCCACAGTTATGAATCAAAGCTTACAGAAAACTGAAAAATAGAAACTTGACAGCAGAAAAAGGCCAAGTGGTCCACAGAGTCTGCCTTCATTGCTTACATTTGTGTGTACCCCACATACAAATATAACATTTTTTCCAATATCCCAAACCTGGATGCTGTGTCAAAGGCAGGTCTAAAATTAGCCTTGGGGCTATATTTATAAAACAGGAAATCTGACATTCCCCCGTGGGAATTAATTAATGCCATTCAAACACATGGACCTGCAGATTCCCATGAGGGAATGTCTGATTCCCTGTTTTATAATTAGAACCCTTAGCGTTGACTGACTCACTACTGCTGAAAGTTTTTTCCAAATATTGACTACATTTAGGTAAAAAAAAAAAACATTCTAAAAGGTAAATTTTAAACATTCTCCAGCAGTTTTTAGATCATGTCCTCCTGTTCTTAGCTACATATTGAAAGAATAGTCTTGCTGAACATTTCTAAACCTTATTTACACTTTTAATGTATTTTAAAGTTTTGGTCATTCCTCCCTTGTTTTACTTTATTAAGTTCCTTTAATCTCTCCAGATATATGTTTTATCCTTCAGACCTTTTACCATTTTTCTTGCCCATCTCTTATACAGTTCCCTTCCCTTCTCCCTCACATTCCATGCCCAATGATTATCTTGGAAAAGAAGGGTTATTTAAATATTTCCAGGATGAGGTGTGTTAGATAGACTAAACTAGCAGACAGAAGATGCCTTAGTGTAATCAATTATGTAATGAAAGCCTGAAGATGTTAAAGAGACTGTAGAATTGTAAAAAGTATAATTGTAAATCACTGCACATACAAATTATAAATATTTCCTTAAGCTACCTAATTTATTTGAACAATAATTCACAAATTTGTACTTCAGGCTAAAGTTCCTCTTGGAAGTAATTAATGATAGAGAGACAGACAGTAACATAGATTGATAGATTTTGGAATTGTAAAAAGCGTTGGCTCTTTTCGCAGATTTGGAGAGGTTTGTTAGGGGAAGAAATTGGAATTCAAGAGGTTGTGATAGTTTATTTTTCGAACAATCTCTCTTGGAAAGTCCCAGACCCATTCTAAACAAATCTGTGTAGTTTTATAACTAAGTTAAAAAGCAAATAAATTACCTGTATGTCCAAAGTTAAATTTAAATCATATTTCTTGATTAGGTTAATAGAAAATGTAGTAATTGAGTACAAAAACTAATTAAAAACATGATTGGAGCAGGTCAATGTGACACAAACCATAACAAAAAAACATAAAACAAAAAACCTAAAAACTATAGGTAACACAACATTAAACAATTATTGTTATCAATGGAGATTAAAAATAAGTACAGCACTAATTATTTAAATAGGCTCAACTGCAACTATAAATTTTTCCCTATAAGGAGAAATGTCTCTGTTTCTGTCCTTACGCTCAAGGTGATGCTTGATGTTGGAGTTCCTTAAAACCTAACTAAACACAAAAACTAAACATGGCAAATTTGAAAAGCAGACTGATAGATGCATACAAATAGAGTATAGAAGCAAAGTGGCACAAAGTAACTGTTCCATAAGCCAAATGCTCTTGCACACTGAATTATAGCCCATTTCTTCTCATCTCTGGCTTCAGCTGGTGGGATGTCTATGTGACACCCAAAGTAGAAAAACAACTAATGATAGACTGCACCTCACAGCATTCCTATATTACTGCTGAAGACTTTACATATATAAATAAGAATGACTTGTACAAGGCAAGCACAAGAGGAGGTCTTGTAGGAAGTCTGTAGGTGTAGGTGCACAGCTACAGGTAAGCACGATGGGTTTTTAAAACATTAATTTGCAAAGCCATTATATATACTGTACACTAAAGAACATAACTGGTTTGAGAAACATGATTACTGGTATTGGGTGTAGTAGCCCAGAAGAAATTCATTTTTAACCAAGTTTGATACATGTTATATGAGCTACGTAAGGATTGCTTCATTTTTAATGACTTGTCCGACCCATAGACTTGCACTGCAAGAAGGAACAGTAAAGAATACATTTGTGGATAGCAAAGCAGTAACTAATAATGCAATCTCCAAATTTAAATGTCTAAATATGTTACAAATGCAAAGAAAATGTTCTGTATGTAATAAGGACAGGCAGAATTTCAAACCCAAATGAAATCTTATTGCCGATCAAAAAAGGAATGACTCCAAAAGATAACATATTGAATTATTTTCTATAAAGAAAACAGATACTGCAGAACCTTGTAAATTGGAAAAATCCCATAGAAAAAAAAAGTAGTTTTGATAGTTTACCCAAATAGCTTCTTGTTTATTTACCCCCTGTAACTGTGCATTCCAACAATACTTAAAAAACATTAACAGAATGTTCTTTTTTGAAACTAATTATTTATCATCAACAATTCCATGGTTGCCACAACTTAAAAACATATTTATATAATTATGTGATTACAGTGCTACGTTATATTTAACTGTATACACATGTAATTGCTTTCTGTATAACCACAGATGCTCTGTGTTTATCTATGGGCTTCCAAGATATGCTTTGCCACAGTAGGGGATTATTTTTCTCTATTTTAAGGAATTCATTATTTGTTTTCTTTTTATTTATTTGCTTGCATTTAACAGTTTATTAGCTAGACAGACTAAACTATTTTTTTTTCTAGAAAATGCATACAAATGATAACAGTATATTTATTATAATAAATATAGCATTGCTGTCATTAGACAAGTGATATCATTCCATTTGTCATAATCATATATTCACAATTGCATACTGAGAACTCCCATGCAGTATTGTTTATTACTACTAGAGCAAAGAAAGCCAACCAAACCAACCAAAACCACTATCGTTCGCTGGAAAATCCAACAACACATTACTATTAGCATATTATAGCAATTTCAATTATTTTCTACTGTTTTGTGGGATAGGTTTATAAAAAAATAATTATTCGAAAAGTTAATGAAATACAACTGGTCCACTAATATAGAGTTTTACCTCTGCTGACTGGAAAGCTTTATCTCAGCCTTAGCATGGATCATGTTGAATTTCAGCAGAAATGCCATTGCTTCCACACAGAAACAAGAGTAAAACTTTGCAGTTGATGGCAGGAGACAGAGTTTTCCACAATAGAGATAATTGTAAAATAGAGCTCATTGTAAGGGCCATTTTAGACACGTGGTGAACTGCAGAGGTCTGCTGTAGTCCTGCACGGTCCCAACAACTCCTATTCAAGTGGATGGGAGGATTCGGTAAACATTTTTGTGCACACTATACCTCTTTTTTTTTGTTTTAAAGGCAGAACATTTTAATTGCAGAACAGGCATACTGTGAGGTCCATTTACACATTTTTCATTTGATAAAAAATGTGAGAATAAACTTACGTACGTATGATTCATACATTTTTCTAAATGAATCATGTAAAACGTTCAGTCGGGGTCCATGTGATATGGGAAGACTCATTTTAAAGGTCACTTTTGTATAGTTTTTAAAAATGTTGGCAGTAAAAGGGTATTCATTGAGGATCAGCATGCACGGTGCATTGAAAGCACCTTGGCTGTATATTGTCCACATTAGAAAAGCAATTAGGAATGTAGCTGCTGTGCTGTTGGGTTAGCACAATTTATTTAATATCAGTTATGTCTCACCAACAATAATGCTTTATCAGTATATACTGGTATATGTATACCATATATGAGGTCATCCTAAAGGAATGCAGCATATCCTGTAAGGTTTAAGGATGATTATGGGTCAGTACTGGTCAAACACCAGCCATTGTCTTAGTTCCTTCCTGAGTAGTTAAAAACATAGTGCCATACCAAATGAACTAGTCTTAACCAGAGCTTGCTGGATGCAACATGTTTCTTTGATCATCTGCCAAGTTATTGATTTCCAGCAGAATCTTTGGGTGAATTCAGTTTTCTTCCACAGCTAAGTATCTTTTGTTAACGCTTATTAATTGTTATTACAGTATTGCATTGTTTTGTCTATCTATCTTATTATTAAATAGTATATTCATTCAAGTCTTTGTGTTATCTCTCTTTGTACACTTTAAATTGAACCCATCAATATTTGCATAAACTGTCACAAATTATATCCGTGACATAACATGTGCTCGCTTAGATTCCAAGATCAGGTACATTTTCATAACTAAATTACCTTACAATAGATACACAGGAAAACTACATTTTAAAATAAGTTAGTTATTGAGTAATAGGTATGCAGTAGCACTGGGAACAAATATTTATTTATGTAATTTAGTCTAGCAATAAACAGTCTATTTAACTGAGTGCCTTAAATTTGTCACTTGAATTGTTGGCTTCAGTACAGGTTCTTACAAATACTTTTTGATTTACCAATCCTTTTAATCTGAAATCTAGGCTGGCTAAAAAAACACACATTTGGTTATACATTGGTTTTGTAAACACTGGAAAATTACATTTATTTTACCTAGAACAAATGTACATTCCTAAATCTTTTCCAATACCAACTTTCAATTATTTCACACATGATAGCATTAACACTGAACCAGCATACAGAACAGGGTTGTTGGTACACAACTTGAACATGCCTACAGACAAAGAAAGCTATGTTCATATTATTATTACACTGTATTTATAAAAAGCCAACATGTTACGCAGTGCTGTACAATAAATTGGAGATGCAAATGACTGACAGATACAAAAAATGGCACATGAGGTTGCCCAAACGTTGCCCTGTTTCTTTACTTTTCTTTACTATTGTTATCAAATCAAAGCTGAAAGGAAAGTTTTGACCATATGGTATTGTGTAAAATTGCTCCAAGTTGTATTAGTGTAATTGAAAAATATTACGTTTGGAATTTAACTTTACAATTTAAAAACCCCTGCATAGCTGTGTTTGGTTTTAGATGTGCAGCTCTCACCACTCAAGCCTTTAAGTTTCCTGTTAACAGAATGAAGTGCTACAATTCTATAACACCTACTTCCTGCAACTACATGGTTTTCATTGTAATTAGGGGTGCTGGAAATTGTTCTTCCTTTTTTGGCTGTCGCATAGTCACATTGGTTGTTGATGGTTCAAAGAACCATGGCTACCATGTCCTCAAAATGAATAAACTGCCATATAAACAATATTGTTACACAGTCCAACAAGCCATTGAACAAAATCTTAGCTTCCACAAAAGGCTGAATTTACATAGCTTTATGCTAGGATAAGGATCTTTATTTTCAGACATGTGCCTGTAATTCCTAAATTCCTGTTGTTTTTAGCTTTGTAAGCTGAGACAGTTGCAGTGATGTTTCTAATAATGTAACGATAAAGAAAACCATTATGGAATATGATTTTATCAGGACACTGAGTGTCATAGGCCCAGTAAAAATCAGTTCCAATAACCCTATTTGTATACCACAAAGTTCTCTTGTACTGATGTTTTTATGACATGGAAGGTCTCCATGTAACTGGTTTGGGAAAGTTGAATTGTTCCTGTTTAAAATACAATTCGTTTTTAGGTGGATGGGAAAGATCATGTACTGAATTTTTGTAAACTCAAATTATCTGAGTTTATGTGAATTGAAAGCAGTTCATATGTAAAAGCCCTCAGGTTGTTTGTATAAATATTATTTGCATCATTTATTTTCCATTTCTTGCCTCCCGTCCTCTTTTCTTATTTATGTCTCATTAAGTCTCATCAGTCTACTATTTTCAAAACTGCATGAATAATGACTGTCTTCAATTTTATATGAGATAAAATATCTCTGTGATAATGATGAAATACGAGTAATATTGTTCAGTAAACCATAGAGAAGCCAATCCCATAACTGTAGCAAATTAGCAGTTATACACATAAATCTAGTTCAATGAATATCAGTTTATTTAATTAAAGCATAATATTGTATGATCATATATAAAACTTTTAGTGACAATTTACTTTTGTTTGTTTTGTAAAAAAAATGTTTAATTGGTTTTATATCTTTGTAGGATTTTTTATATTTATATTTGAGATTGATTTTGCTTTAACTGTCAAATCATGTAGGTATCTTCCACAAAAAGTAAAACATTAATTCTAGACTTCCAACATTTCTAAATTGAGTTTTTACAGTTTCATGTTTAAGATAGTTGATTAGGACCTCTGGAAACCCTCAAACTTCAGTGTTTGTTTGATAGTGATATATCATGACTTTGTTTGTGAAGGTAATTGTTGAATCAGATCACTTCTACTTATTCCATCTTATGATTAGTTAGTAAGGCTTTGCACATATCCTAGACCAGTGTAACTCTAGGGTTCTCCAGATGTTGCTAGGCGTTCCTTGAGCAATTTGTTACTGACACCCATATCTATTTGAGTATCTGTAAGGATGGTATTCTTCCCACTGGCCAGCAAAATACGAGAGAATCCTTCCATTGACCACCAAGCTAATGTGTGATAAAATAGGCAAATCATAAATACTGGCAGGAGTTTCCAGAGGCCAGATAGATTTTTCATGGGTGCCCCCACATTTAAAAGTTTGTGCTCCTCAGTACAATGTCTATAGGTGTCCTCCTGTTGTTTTTGAGGATTTTGTTAGTGTTGAATTGATATTGACTTTTACTAATGACTGAAAATAACATGGGCAATGGGCAATAAGTGGCACTGCCCAAGAACTGATATTATAGGTTTTTAGGGTTCCAGAAATGATCAGGTAGATAAATAGACATATATACAACCATCTGTAGGTACCTGCTTTAAACCCATGCACCACTTTTATCGATTTAATTACACAACAGAAAGAAAATGTCTGTAGAGATACAACAACATTGCACAAAATACAACTATATCTAGTTCAAAATGTTATTTAGAAAGGAGTGAATCTTCACTTAAAATATCCAATTTATTTAATGATACTACGTAATAGTACTTTATGTAGCCAGTGTTACAGGAAATGTTATATACCATGTTACATACATACTGCATACTGCTGGCATCTGGAGAAGAGAAACAAAGCATGAAGTCAAAGCAGCTGTGCATCAATGGTATGCTCTCAAGCAAAAACATTTTTTTCTGATTGCATTAAAAAATTGGTACGACTCTAGGAAAAATGAATTGCAAAAAAGAAGCAGAGGAGTGATATAATTTGTTTCTGAAATTCTTAAAAATACATTTTAGCTAAAAAAGTGTGGAAACTTTTTGTAGACCCTTCAAAGTACTAGTAAAAAGTGATTTGCAATGGACTGGAAAAAGCATAATAATCAAAAAAGACAACCATTTGATTAATTGTTTAAATAATAATGAATACATAATATAATTGTAATAATTGTGATAAAAGTAAAGTTTTTAAATGAAGCTTAAGCTAAGTATAAGCTGGACCACCTATGTTCTTCCATGATAACCTACCTTCTTCAGTCTCGGAGAGCTGTAATAAATAGGCCCAATGTAGTTTAGTCTCCTAAAATCTGGACAATACCTTTGATTGGACCCTGTGTTTAATGAAGTCTAGTCATTATTTTAACCATTAAAAGATTTACATCACTACTTATGGTTATGGTACAATACCCATAAATTGGGATATGCATCCCAAAAACATTTTTCTATGCTCTGAAATAAGCCATTACTGTGGGGTTATCTTATTCAGCTATATGCTTTAACTGTAATAAAAAGAAGAAAAGTAAATGATATAGCTAAAGGCCTTGAAACAGATACACATATACTCGGAAACAAAAACAGTCTATTACTGAGCATCACATCTCTGCCTCTTTAATCAACATAAAAGTGAGGTTACTGTATAATTTAAATGGCAGTAAATCAATTTCTCTTTCATCTGATCCAATTAGTAGCTTCCCTGCATCTTAGAACACTTTTTCATTTTGATATCATGCTAACATCTTTTTCACATCATGTAACTTTTTACTAACACTCATCCATTACTGTGTTCTCAGGGCATTTTTTCTCATTTTGTAGACGGCTATATACACTGTAATTTCTAAACTTTCTTTGCAGGGGTCAACCTATTTTCTGTTCTGCTTTTTTTCTTGGTAATTTGTAGGCTGGTGTTATTGGTAGCATTTTACAAAAAGCTGTTTTGATAAAGTATGCAAATTGTTCTAAAATCAGAAATGAACTGTTTATTAATGAAAATGCCATATTCATTATTAATGAAAAAGTAAATGCAGCAAATGCTAAAATGTCACTTTTTTACTGAACAAACATGGGAGCTGCCATTACCAACTTCTCTTGTAAATGTTAGTTCTCAGATTGTCATGACATTCCATTTAATTTTCAAAATAAATTACTAACTTGAAAAAAAGTATTCAGATAAGGGGTTCTGATATTATTTTAATTTTCTCAACTGTATGTTTTTTTCCAGTATTTATTCTTTACTTACAGCTAAAAATCACAATATAACTGATACTAGAAATGTCTCTGGTGGTGGCAAAAACATGAAAGAAAAGGTAAATATACAACAGGCTCAGTTTGCAAACACTTTATTTTTAGCCATATGACATAAATTTTTAAATTTCATTGTATTGAAATAAAGAATATATTTCTTGGTATGTTAGCTTCAATTTTAGCCTATTGTCTAAAAATAATTTAAGCCTCAAAAGGGGACCACAATTTTCCAGGTAAAGAAATTGTAAGGCACAATGTCGCAATGGAATACATAAAAAGAAGATGGAGCATGGGGTTTCATGCAAATAATGGCACATCTGAAATGGATAAAAATACATAAAAAAATGTTCCACTAGGTTAGAATATAGGCTTATTATGCCGAAATAAATATCTAAGGTGAATTTGTGCTCTGCCTAGGTATAACAGATACATTTCATGTTCTCTACCCAGACATTTCCATCTTCCATTACCATCCTGCAAATTTGTGTTTGGAGAGATTAGACTGGGGAACATTTTTGAACAAAGTTTTTGTTGACTTCAATTTTTAAGCTTATTTACACTAAAATAGGTATCCTAAATCTGAAAGTACAGTTAGTTTTCTTCTATCACATCAGGTTTTTTCTCTACCGCTTATATTAATGCAATTACTGTAGCATGGATTTGTATAGGCTATTCATGTACACGCAATACAGTGTGGTCAGAGGTTGTGCGCTGCTCTACGTAGTGAATAAGCAAAATTTATTTTTCTACTTACACACGTATTTCCTTTCCTTCAGATCATGTCTGGCTCTGCTGCTTCTTGTCTAAACAACTCTTGCCTAAACAACCCTGATTCATTTTGTTATGTCTGTGGCAGTTTCACCATTCCCAGTCAAAGGACGAACATCAGCACATTTGTAGAGCAAGCCTATTTGGCATATTTCAAAGTTAAACTTGGTGATCAAGATAAGTCTTGGGCCCCTCATAAGGTGTCCAAACAGTGTGTCGAGGGTTTACGGATGTGGACAAAGGGAACACGTGATAAGATGCTATTTGGTTTACCTATAGTTTGGCGAGAGCCAGGAGATCATTTCAGTGACTGGTACTTTTGTATAGTGAAAACTTCAGCATATAACAAGAAAAATAAACGTAACATCCTAGTCTAAATCCCAGTGCCGGTTTTCATTACACTACCCTCTCTTGAAGAACATGAAGATGGTGATGAACTAGGTGACAACAATGATGAAGAGTTTGAAATTGAAGAGGACTCCGTTAGTAAGGGATTTGATCAGCATGAGTTGAGTGATTTGGCACGTGATTTGGGACTATCGAAGAAGGCTTCAGAACTCCTAGCATCAAGACTGTGTGAGAAAAACCTACTTGAAAAGGAATGAAGGTATCGTACTTTCGAAACAGAACTGACAGTGGCTTTGTGTATTGCCATAACATACCTGGTTTAATGGAGGAATTGGGAATTCCAATCTTTAACTCAACTGAATGGCATCTATTTATCGATATCTCAAAGCGAGCTTAAAGTGTGTCCTCCTTCGCAATGGCAATATATTTGGGTCAGTCCCAATTGGCCATTTAGTTTCTCTTTGTGAAGAATATGCAGACATTGGGCCTGACTTATTAAAGCTCCCCAAGGCTGGAGAGGATACACTTTCATCAGTGAAGCTGGGTGATCCAGCAAACATGGAATGGATTTGGTACAGGATTCAATACATTTGCTAGCAAATTGCAAATGACTTTGAAGAAATCCTTTCCAGGTTTGCTGGATCACCTAGCTTCATGGATGAAGGTGTATTCTCTCCAGCCTTGGAGAGCTTTAATAAATCAGGCCTATAAAAATAGTCATTGAGTTGTTGCAATATCATCAACACAATTGGGTCATCTGTGTTGACCTTAAAAGGGTATGCTTATTCAGCAACGCAAATACACCAAGCATCCCTGTTATCTGTGCATGTGGAACAGCAGAGCTCGTGAAAGGCAATGGTTGGAAAGGAATTGGCCTCCAAGATTGACCCTAAAACCAGGTGATCCAAACATTCTACATGGGCCACTTGTTAATAGAAAGAATATTATATTCCCGCCTCTGCACATGAAACTGGGTCTGATGAAGCAGTTTGTTAAAGCTTTGGCAACTGAAGGAGACTGTTTCAAGTACCTCATTTTGGCATTCCCTGGCCTGTCATTTGAAAAAATAAAGGCCGGTGTGTTTGATGGTCCACAGATTCAGCAGCACATCAAAGATGAACATTTCATCAGGACAATGTCAGAAGTCCAAAAGAATGCTTGGTTATCATTCAAAGCCATTGTCAAGGACTTTCTTGGAAACACACGAGCAAATAAATATACTGAAATAGTCCAGAAACTCTTGGAGAGCTACAAAATGCTTGGTTGCAATATGAGCATCAATGTGCATTTTCTGCATAGCCATCTGTCTAACTTCCTGGAAAACCTTGGTGCAGTCAGTGAATAGCAAGGTGAACAATTCCACCAAGGTTTGAAGGTCATGGAAGGAGGGTATCAGGGTAGATGGGATGTACATATGATGGCTGACTATTGTTGGAGCATCTGGCGGGATTGTCCTAACACTCAACACTCCTGGAAAAACTATAAGTGTAAATTTTTACCTTAACCACTTACCCGATTAATTTTCAAATGTTTTACTGTAAAAAAATGTCATAGAATAATAATAAATCCCTTGTACGAACAAAAGAAATTTAAATAAACAGTACATCCAAATGATTATTTCAATATTTTTCCATTGTATATAAAAATGTGTATGTTTTTTTGACAAAAATGGAGGGTACCATGTATCGTAAAAACTGGATGTGATAGCAAAAGCTGGAGTCATTTCTGGATTCACCACCAAAAATGTACGATCTAACTCAACTAAACATGTGTTCCCCAGTGTAATAGCTTTTTCCCTTCCCTCCCACAAATGTATCCCAGGGCACAGGACCAACTCTGACACCACAGATCAATGGGAACACTCATACAGCTGATATGCTAACTGCCTTTTGTTTATCAAGGGGTCTATTTATTAAGCAGTATCAATACTGATGGGTGAAACTAAAATTTTGTTTTAATTCTTTATTTAATGGAGTAAACAATTTTGGCAATGCCATTTGAGGACTATATATTACTTATATATGTACTAATAATGATAAAGGCTGAGTTATTTTTGAAAACACATATACTGTTGCTTACAATATGACATTTTAGAAATTGGTAATGCAGACGTGTTAAGTTAATGCAACATCTTACCCTATTGCCTATTATGCCTTATGGACTACTTTCCTGAGGTTTTCTTCTTCTTCCGAACAGACTATTTTCTTTACAATGGACACTTAATTTTTTCATACATGCTGTGACATACAGTTTGTGCAGGCTGTTGCCAATTCATACCAATTCATAAAGAATATTTTCAAACAAAGCAACATCTATTGATAATAATATTAAAAAAAACATTGCAAAAAATGTCCTTAATAAGAAAGACGTTATATTTTTTAAAATGTATTTTTCCTAAGACCATTGGTTTTAGAGCTGCTGAGAGCTGGAGGAAAAGGTTGAACCAGTGTTTCTCATGCGTGTGATCTTAGATAAATTTGACTTAATTACTTTTGTAAGTGAAATATTTTGGCCACGGGTTAGTAATTTGTGGACAAATGTGTCTGCTAACTATTTCTGAATTTTTAGCCTCACTGAAACAAATGTCAAATGTACTTTATTTCTCAAACTCAAAAAGCACACGTCGTTATGTGTTGTTTTTTTTTTTTTGTTTTATTTCAGCCTATTTTTTGTATACTGTAAATGAGAAGTCAGATAATAGATGAGATGATTAAGTGTTACATTACAGCTTTACGTCAGGCAGTTTTTAAAAAATCAATACATTTAATATAAAAATAGTGAGGAGTAGGTTTTTTGGCCAATCAGATATCAGATAGCATTTATATATGCTAAGAAGAACCATTCTGAAAAAAAGGAGAGAACAGAAGGATTACCCCTTATTTATGTCTTTCACTACCCTATCAATGTGGGTGATAGGGTAGGGATTTCGAAATTTCCAAGCTTGTAGAAAAAAAGTTAGGTCACCAGTATGCAATACTCACCATCAATAATAAGTTGCACCCCAAGTGCTGCTTTTCTGCCACTGAATGTCCTCTGTCTTCTGAAATAAATGAAGACCAGCAATATTCAGCCAACTTCCTTTGAGCCTAGGCTGTCATGGACCCACCCCCTGCCAGCTGCTAACTATCAGTTTCAGTATTGAAAAATGATTGATGTATTATTGAACACAGAGCTGTATTAAAGCAGAAAAAAAATTTCATCATTCCTTTAGGGATGCCAGCAAATTCCCTCTCAACCTTGACATCACCATGTTTTCTGTTGGTATCTTCAGCCGTCTTGATTTGCCTAGATGTAATTTTTGCACATGTTCATGTGAATTAATTTCTCCATGCAGTGGGCATGCACTGTTCTGCATACATTCGGACACAATTTCCTTTTCAAGGGCCTTCCCTTTTGGGGCCCCTTTTAAATGGTAACTGCATATTCCCCCCAAAAGATCCTGTTTTTTTATTCAGAATGATGGCATTTTTTGTTCTCCATATTTATAAAGATGGCGATAAGCTGAAAAGATTCTCACATTTTAATTTCTACAATTTATTGGCATTTATGTACTGTTCACTACATATATTTGGTGCCCTATTCACAGGTTTTAATGCGTCCATGGAGTAGTAATTACTAAACAATATTGGTGTTTTTCACATTGTCTGACACTTTTGCCATAGAACATCACTTTAAAAAGTAGCTATATGCAACCGCAATGAAAGTCAATAGACCACATACCTCCTACTTCTAAAATAAAGGTCATAGCGAGAAATAATTCAGGAGTGAAGAACAGTTACTTCATTCAAGTGAATTGAGATTTTGATCACCAAATTTTGGTACCTTTATTCTCTAGTTTCAGAAGCCTGATTCCAACTTATATATATGGCATTAAAAAGTGCTAAAGAAAAAAAACTGGAAAACCTTTTTTCAGTTTTCCATTTTCATACTAATAGGTCCCAATGTCTTTTCTGCAACAAAAAAAAAGCTTCATTTTTTAACCTGCTTAAGATTGTCTCTTTATTATCAGCCTAGAGTTTAACTACAAGGCTCTTTATCCATCCAATTGTTGAAAATTAGAAACCTTTCCAGGGTCCAAAAATAAATTTGAAGATAGGCAAATGCTTGTAGGCACCACATGTGCCAGTATTGTTATTATTATGTACTTTATAGTGACAGTTTCACGTTAATTTACATCTTTAATGTCTGTTTTCGAATTATGTATGCTAAAAAAAAGTACCAATACACAGAGAAATGTGCTTTTAGAAACCCCTATCTACATATTTTATACACAAATATAGTTATTAATTGTAATCATCAGTTATTTTTGTACAAGTAATATTTTATATAATTTATGTGTTCCCTCTGCCAGCTGTATTATGCACACATATTCAGACTGTGCCAATATTTATTCATTTTATACATATGAATTGGGGTCATAGGCATTTCACAAAAATAAGAATAAGATATTAGACAAAGTATATATCATTCTAAAATATTATGACAAACAATAATTAGCGTGGCTTGTGCTCACTGAGTTCAATGCGAAATTTTAGCAGGTGTGAGAGCTTTGAAGGTGCAGACGATGAAATCAGCACACACTTGAAAAGAATATACACATGAAGGTTCATTAGGATGAGTGGTGTGGACTGGGTGCAGAGGAATATGCCACCAAGTCTGCATCAAAGGGATTTATTTTCTAGAAATTTCAGAGTCTGTTTAGCCTCAAATGTTGCAAAACCTGTTTTAGTAATATGTGTAGGGAACAACAGATTTCTAATGCTGCTTGGCTAAGCTTTTTTATTATTTTGTGTCTATAAACCCTTACATTTTTTCATTATGTATTTGTGTTCCTAAACCCTTATATACTTCATTGCAGTAAAATGTATATTTTTTCTGCTTTTGTTAGCACTTTCTGGTCTATTTATGAAAAAATGAAGTCAACTGAGAATGAATGAGCTTGCAAAGCACTCTGACGTGCTAAAAACAGCACAAGACCAATGGAACACACCACAACTCAACACCATGCTACTGAAACTGCATTGCCTGAAGAGTTGAGTGCTATTCACACCAACACACGCGTGATTCTATGATCATTTTAGTGATTTTTTATAGCTAATATAAAAATCATTTAGTTACAATGTGGAAGATTTGAATCTATGTTTAGCTCCCTCCATTGAATGATCTGTCCAGGTTGTCTAAAGGCCAACTGTCAACATCCGCCAAGAAATGGAGAAGGATGGCATAAAGAAGAGGAGCAGTAATGACTTGACCATGCAAACATTTGGAACTGAAGTCCCTGATTTAAAGCTAAATAACAACTGATTGCATACAATATGTTCAAAGTTGTGTGATATTTTAGGATTGTTTTTCTATGTATGTTTGTATGTTAATGTCTCCACTGTTTTCATCAGTGCCTGCTGATCCGTTCCATTTTTTTCTGGTAACTTTTTTCATGTTTAAACTTTTATTGTATAAAGATTTACTTATTATACCTTGATATTTGGTACTTGTCTGCACTCCCTTAAAAATGTGTTGTACAACTGGGACTAATAGCAAAGCAAAACAACATTTTTACATATTCTTGCAGACCCCTACACTCTGTTGACTTTGTACATCAATGGGATCCAGTTAGCACTATTTTTATTTCTTTTCTGGCACGTGTGTACTGCCACAATGCTTTTACAAGCAGGTTGTGTCTTGAAACACACTTCTGAATTGCTAAAGGACAGTACAATATAAATTAGCATAGCACCATAAATAAGTTTCTGAGACAAAAATTGTTTTAAAAAAAATACCTGCAAATGTTTTCAAAACTTCATGTTGCTGTATACCTCAACCCTGGGGCTAAATTGTACACAACAGTGGCATTTCCATTGGATAACGGTGTCACACACCATTATCCCTGATGCAGGCAAGAACAGAAGAGGATGTCAGTACTTTAGATAGTAGCCTGGTAGAGAAGAGGATGTAAGGAAACAATAAAATAATTTAAAATGTTACTGGACTGTAAGGAAGGATAATAGTGTTTTTATATATTTTTTGTACAACATTGCTCTCTGTGTAAGCTTTAGCACTGCTTTAATTTACTGTAACCACCAAAGCCTTTAGCATTGTACTAAAGGGAGGTATACTATTTAGAAGCCATGTGGTGCAACACAAAACTATATTTATATTGCTTGCCACTGTAAGCCACTTCTTACTTTGAAATCGAATTGATGCATTTTGTCCAATGAGCCACAATTACCCAAAAGTGTAGGCTTGTTAGACTGAAATAACAGTGTAAAGAAGTTAATCAAGTAGGGAGCCCAGCTTGACAGCTTTTTGTGGAAACATATTCTTTTTCTCACCAATTTTGATTACTGCTGTGTATCTTGATATGTGTGATCCTTCAAATCATAACAACAAATATCTGAATGGACACTTGACATTTGCTAGTTACATTGTGATATGACCAAAATAAATACAATCTAAAGACACAATTTCAGATCAATGGGTCAAAATATGTTTACTCTTTATGTAAGAAATGGTGAAATTGAAAAAGTCATCATGTTCACTTTGTATAGACAAGTAAAAGCACTGTTTTGCAACTTTATCCAGTATATGTTTTTATATGCCTTAGACAGAACAAGGAAAAGTGTGGACCTCTATCAAATGTCTGTGAATGTCTGTGTCTACATAGCGTAGATTTTGCTTTACTTCCTGCATTTGTGACAGGGATCAAACGATGGAAGTAAATTTAACCCAATTTTCGAGAAATTTTATACTGCTTCCTGTTATGTCGCTTGGACAAGAAAATGTCTTTATTATAGTCTAAGGTCAATTTTTGGGGAAGCCAACGTTTTTGGGATGTTGGAGGAAACGAAACTACCTGGAGGAAACCCATGCCAACATGTGGAGAACCTGCAAACTTTATGCAATAATATCATGGTCAAGATTTGAACCTGGGACCTAGCGCTGCAAAAGCCAGAAGACTAACCACTAAGACACTGTGCTGCCCCACAGTATAACTTAAGTCAAAGTCCTGGTCCAGTGCCTAGTCCAATTACAGTGACAGAAAGCAGGCAATCTAACAGAATAAAATACCACCAGCAGGTAAGGCAAGCTCAACGTTGAATACACTGAATAAATGAATATGAAGGATTTATTTTACAAAATGATTTGTATTTTTGTCTATCCATTGCTAAGATTTACAGGTTCGTCCCCTTTACATTGCACAGGTTAGGTAGATGGCAACACATACATGTACAGAACGTTGTTGTTGTCTCTTCTCCCCAAGCCTTCTTATTGGACAATAAAAGAGCAGTAGTAGCACACTGATGAGGTCATCTTTTTACTCACCTAGCTATTTCCACCTATTAGCATGTTCCTTGTCAAAACATTTGTACTCTGATTGGCTCCCAGTCTCTCCTTGTGCAAGTCAAAGGTCTAATGTACATGGGATGGCATTGGGCAAATTCAGGTATTTACGCCAGTTGATTCAAAAATAAAATAATTGCTATGGTACCAATATTTTATTTTGTATTTTACTTTATTTCATTTACTGTTTTGTTAGTTTTTCTTACTATCATTTAATCATCCTTTAATAAATACAGAGTTACACTAACTTTTTATCTGCTTGAAGCCTTAATTAATTTGAGAATAACCAATGACCTATAAACTTTCTGCTTATTTTCTCCTTTTTATTACTGCCATCCGCCCAACAAATATGAATGCATATGCACTTGATTTGTTATTACATATTACAGAATATTTTCGACTTTTGTTTCATTATTACTTACAGTCTGTTTTATAATTTTTAATTTAAATCCTGCTGAGGGTTGGGACAATAAAATTGGATACATAAAAAGTCTTTGTCTGTTGATATTTATGTTCCATTGGCACTACACATAAAGCGGTTCACACTTGCTGCCAGAGACAGTCATTATTCGATTTAGAAATGAAACAGAGCTAAGCTTTTATTACTTAAATAAATAGGTGTCACATGAAATCAGTTAACAATGTATTTTATACAGCAATTGCATATATTAGCAGAAGTAATTGCAGATTGCTGGTAATGAGTGGAAACATCATCTCCAACACAATCACATGTGAAAAATAGAACATGTGAGAAGGAATATTGAAACAGAACTTTCCTAAAACTGTTGTTGCAAAAGTGTAAGATCAACAAAGTATAATGTGTAGAAAGCATTCACCCAAATAAACTGCCAAAAACGTTATGGAACCTTTATTCAACATGATGCAATAACCTGATGGGCTGCCATGCAGGAAAAAAGGATCCTCTAGAAGATGAAAAAATACACAACACTATAGGGAACTAAAAGTTAGCATAAGGCCCCTAAAGGAATGCTGAAAAAGTTCAGTTTTATGGTGATGGTGGTGTTGGGTAGAAGTAGCTACTGAAAGATAGTGCTTTTATTCCTTCTTTGCATTGCCTTTTGTCTAAGCCTCCGATGGGGGGGTGAGTTGGGTCCAGAGACACAACCCGTCCACTGCCCTGTGCCTGCAATGCAAATGGGAGAGATAGTCCGCGCGCCCACCCTCCTGACCCCGATGGGGGGGGGATGCACTGGCCAGAGCCGCGGACCACAGGTTGGGGAACGCAGTGCAAAAGTATTACCACTTATGTCCGTTTAGTCCTGAAAATGATACAGTTGTGCCACGCAACATAGCCAGCCTGGTGACTTGGTCTACTTATGCAGAAAGTGTAAGTCTGGCCTTAGTAGGAGCATATCATGAAGTGTAGCAATGTATAAAAAATAGCCCAGGATACTGGGCACTACATTTTCTTAAGCATTACTAATTACATAGGGTGCTGACTTAATCACATCACAGTTCCCTGATTTCATATCAGGAAAGGTTCTGTGTACATTTCAACACTACCCAAATTAATATCACACTAATAAACCCCCTAATGGGGACTGTAAAATTCATTTTTTTATCACTTTTACAATAAAAAATTGTTTTGCAACTGTGCCTTTACTGCTATTCTACTGCAAAAACAAAGTTATTATCTAACCTTGAAGTTGCTATAAAAACATGGTATATGATAAAAAAAACTGGAGCCAGTCAATTAATAAATAGTAATATATTATTCATTTTTATATAGAGAGGGATATTCTTAACTCTGTTCTGTACCTTTCTATTCCTTCATGAATCAGATTTGCATTAATGTGATAAGCTTTTAATTATTAATTTGTTATCTCTGAAGTACGGAGTCAATGTGTTTCACTTTTTTTCAGTATACCAAAATGTTAGCAATTAATAATTTATGCGGAAGAAACAGGGATGGTCTTTTTTTTTAAAGTATAAAAATAACAACCTTTAAATGAGTATCTTCATGGTCTCACTGAAGTGGGCACTGAAAAAGATAGTAAAATTATTATATGTTGACACATATAATTTACATTTTTATTGCCAGCATGGGAAATCTAGGAAAAAATGCTATCACTGTAAAATAAGCTTTTATTGTCATGGGACCCTCATGTTATTAGCATGAAAGGGTAAATACACATTACTATTGCCTTTATTATTATCATCATCATCATTTTTTAATATAATGCCAACATGGTATACAGAACAGAATCCATTGACTGGTCACTATATGTCCCTCATGGGACTATAAAGTCCCTACCATACCCATTGGGTAATGCCCCTACTAATCTAAACAATTTATTTTAAATTCTAATTCATTAGAAGTCATTATAAAGAAAAAAATATAATATATGCACTAAAGAAAACTAAAAATAGCTGTAGCAAAAGCATTATGTTAAAATATAAAACACAGAATCCGTATGAACTGTCAGAACATACCATTTACCATTCACCCCTCCAGAACAGCAAATAGTAATTATTATAACAACAGATCTTCTGCATTTGGACAGCTTCCAAATGTGCTACAACTCTGGTAGAAGAAAACATATTAAAGCAAGATAACAGGATATACTTTCTCACTATACACATTGACACGTTTAGACTTTCTCCAGGACTGGACCTGCATGATCCAGCAAACCAGGAATGGATTTGGTCTAGGATTAAAAACATTTGCCAAATAGTAGCAAATTATTTAAAGAAATTCATTCCAGGTGGATCACTTACAATTGTTTATCTTCTCCAGTCTTGGAGAGCTTAAACCACCTGGGCATTTCACTGATGTCTGGATTTCTGTACCAAAAGAGGTACACTGTTTTTCATTAAATTTATTTTTTTTAAATTGTAGACCTGTAATTTACAGAAATATGTCCGAACAAGGGTCTAGTAGATATCCTGAATATAATAAAGTTTGAAACACACAATCATGTAAAAAAAAAAAAAATAACTTTAATAATAAAATTAAATAAAAAACACAAAAATCAGCTTAAACAAGAATGCATAAATAAATCAAAAATACTGAAAATACTGAAAATGCAATAACTCTGTAAATTGTATAGTACTATATTATTCTAAAACATCTCCCTAGTGTGGTAAATTTTTGAATTTCCCGTTTATTTACTTTGTCTTTATTTTATATTATTTTGTATTGGATTGGATACAGGAGTTTGTATTCAATCCAATACAAAATGTGAATTTGAATTTCCCGCTGATGGACACACTCGCCAACAACGTCATGAGGGATCGCCGAGGGACATGTACACGCGAACACCAAGGGAAGAAGAAGCCAACGGAGAAGACAGACACCCTGACGTTGGAGACGGAGATCGACGCTGGAGACGGAGATTGGCCCTGGAGAACGACGCTGGAGAACTCGGATGGAACAACAGCACACGGAATGATGACAGCGGCACCTGGTAAGAGACGCCTGTTTTGTTTTTTTAGCCACCTGAGAATAGTTCAGGGTAAACGCTTTTTGCAAGTTTTTTACCCCGAAATAAGGTCAGGCTAACCGCCCAGGTGGGTAATAAATCAGGTCCATGGTCTTTTGTGTTTCTGCAATCAGTTTTAAAAAAAAGACTATATGGGACCCAGATCCCATCCCATAATGCATTGCTTTGGATTTTAGGTGCAGAAGATGGGTATAATACAGCAGTATAAACATAATTCCTTCTCCTAATTAATATAAAAAGATAATGAGAAAATTAGAAGCAACTTCCATCCAAGGGATTTAAATTTCTGTTGCTTTAAAAGATCTTTTGAGATCGCTTCCAGCAATACTAGAATGAGTACAGTTCAGTTTTAAGGAAAGGGGAGGGGTAGGACAAGTGGAAGGGGAAGGCACCTTCCCTATAGGAAATTACAAGGGTTGTGCCATGGCAGATAGCTAAATAATTTCAGGGTACTGCTGTACAAACACCAGATTGTCAATCCAGAAACTAGCATTACCTTTGTCTCTGTGGACAATTATCTAGCATGTGTAGGTAGCTAAATAAAACAAAGAAAATGTGAATACAGTGGGCCTGATTTAATAAAGCTCTTCAAGGCAGGAGAAGATATTTTTTTATTAGTTAAGCTGGGTGATCCAAAAACCTGTAATGGATCTGGCCCAAGATTCAAAACATTTGCTAGCAAATAGCAAATGACTCTGAAGAAATCCATTCCAGATTTGCTTGATCACCAAGGTTTACTGATGAAAGTGTATCCTCTCCAGCGTTAGCGAGCTTTAATAACTCAACCTAACATATCTAATGACCAACAACTAAAACTTCATTTAAAGATTAACCCCGACATTTCTTTAAGATTTTGCTGATGGGGTCTGTTTGTCCGGGCCAATATGTTAACAAAATTTTGCAAAATGGAGGTTTTCTGAACAAATTACCTTTCTGGCACTGTACCCCACAAAATTACTACTCTACATTCTAGTGCCACTTCTCTTCTGGGAGAATGTTTACCAAACCTATATAACTCTTGTAAAAATATTATCAAGTATTTTAAATTCTTACTTCCAGGATTTTCCTGTCCAAACATGATTTTTTTATTCACATGCCTTTGAACTTGTTAGACTACTATGGAAGTGTAAATTTCCTGGCATAGCCTCCTCTATCCTTGTAAATCATAGCCCTCTCCACTTCTAGGAATGAATAATTATTCTCTGTGCTGACCCAGCATCCTACATGACCTTTAAAATAGCTGCCAAGGGAGGAGCAAAGAGGAAAACTATGGAGTGAATCTATGACAGCTCCACTGCTGACATCAAATTTGAAATAGCGGCACCCAGCTGCCGTCTTAGGGCTCTGTCTGGAAAATACCTGCAAGAAATATGTGAAATGCATATTTATCCCTCTAGATAGATATTTTTTAAGATATTTTAAAATGGTCTGGTGACAGGGTCTCTTTAGTCAGCCTGGTCACAGCTAAAGTTAAAATAAAAGCATCGTATCTTTTTTGGAATTCCTGCCCATAAAGAAAATTTGTATTTTAAAAAGAAGCTCGAAAAAGTATATATGTGTGCTATGGTCTCAAGACTATAGTAGAAGCCATATACAACTGTTCAAAAACAGAATGGGGTTAAATCTTTTTTTAAGAGGAGAAACTTAACTGACACTGCTTTTATATTTTTTTGCCTTTTTTAACTGTAATCTCTGTATGATTCATAATAATACTCTGTTTATCTTAAGTATAATTTAATGTTCTGAGTGTGTTAACCTCAATAACTTGTTGCCGCTGTGATTTTCCTATAAAAAAAACAAATCTCTGTAAAACAATATATTCATACAGAGTTTATTGCAATGGTCAGCGGGTGTTCACTTACAGCCATTGCTATTTCCAAATTAGCATTAAAAGTGTAGTGTTCATCATGCTGACATTTGAACCAGTCGTTTTATTTAAAGCCTCCAAATCATAACTCATACTGCTTATCCTAAAAACTCCCTATACATGAATCAAACTGGAAAAGTGGAACGTCAAAGTGGAAAGTGTTGGACATTTTTTTAGTATCAGTTTTGTGACCTTTTATAAAGATTTAAAGGTCTTTTGTCAACAACTATATCTGCAACTTTGCAGAGCATAAAAAAAGGGCCGATTTACTCACAAATGGCAGCTATTGTATAAAAAAAAATTGTATTAAAACAAATGTACTGTATTTAGAGTTGACTTTTTGCATATTACCTATGCATAATAAGTTCTGCCCTTCTATACATTAACATCACACAAGAATCATATTTCCTAACACTGACTTATGCAGGCACCTATATTGTTATCAACATTTTAGATACCGGGTGTAACCTGAATGATCCCCACCTTCCACCACACTGACATGGATAGCTCATGTTACCACATTTTTTCCAATGTGCAGGGATCTCCTGAAAAGAAAATTAGGATTGTCCGCCCAAATTGTTTGCTCTTAAAGCACCTGATTTTTTTGTGGAGTGAATGGGCATTTCCAACAACCAGTAGGTTGGCAACCAGGGTAACAGTCACCACCAATTTTAGGGGACACACTGAGCACTGTTGTACGTCCTGACTAGTGCAATTTATATGCTATGTTCTCATTACATGATCCTAAGAGATTATTGTCATTAAGTATGCTGTCTGCAAAATAATTACCAACTTTACTTTTGTTGAAATGCTAATTTATGGTTTTCAGGTTTTTTACAATACCAACAAAGCGTGATGTGTCCACCACTAGAATACATAATATATGGCTTTAGAAAGGGTGAAGCAAAGCATAGGATTCATATTTCCTTGTTTTTACATGTTTCACCGTTTGTCCTGGTTGGCGAGATAGATGGAAGTGTCTTGGATCCTGTTAAATTCTGGAGGTACCTGGCAAGGTTCTGGTTCATGTGTTAAAATGCAGTTTTAAAAATCTCACAGGTTAAAACCCCTTTTTTTAAAAAAAAGAAAAGAAAGTATGGTTGAAAAACTTTTAAAGACATGAAGAACATATAGGGGAAACATCTCCCATGTATGTCACTTTTGATTAAGTAAGCCTTTTACTTTTATTTAGACACCACAAGGGTAATTCCCAGCCCTCAGTTCCATTGTACCACTATCACCATCACCTGCTTAACGGGCTTTTGCCCTCACTTACACTTTCTGTAGGTTTGCCAACTCAGTATTTACAGACATGTCTCAACCCAAACCCATGAATGTTGGCCCAATGATAACTTCAACTTTAAAGTCATAACCTTTCCTTAAATTACATGATCATATCAGGACTGGGCAACACTAACCTGTAAATAATAATGACGAACTTTCATCTATGGTGGTGGCACACATGAAACCTATCATACATATTGTAATTGCCAGACAATACCTTCCTGCATGCCCCCCTTCAGTATAAAATATAATTTCTGACCTTTGTGCAAAGGAACATCATATTAGGTTACAATAAATATACACAATTTGTAAGTGATATTGTTATTTGAAATCCCTTAAACATATGTGTCATCAAGATCTGAGAACTGTACATTTTTTAATTGTTCCCCTGTAGTACTGTGACCAGTTCAACAGAAATATTAAATCTCTGCTTTTATAGAAATGTGATGCATGATAAATATGTTTCAGTGGGAAATCCAATTTGTTGTTAAATATTCCAAAGAGAAGGTCATGTACTGTCAAATATGCTTTTACACATATACATATCAGTTTTATTAATTTGGTTATTTCCATATAGTAGATATTTTCTTCATCAATCATTTGATGATTGTAATGACAGTACTGCTTGAAATAATTTAACTTATTGCAGCATGCAACATGGAAACCACAAACCAGACAACTTTCAATTAAAGAAATGATGAAAATCAAAATAGCTGAAATATATTTGCATTTTTTTCTTGAAATAGTATAGATTGTGTAAAAATGATCAAAATGATCAAAAATGATGTTATAATCCATAGCAATCCATAATATATATATATATGAATGCATTTATTATGTCCCATAAGTGCAAATTTAGTTGCTGCTAGAAATCATTTTAGCTGTCCATTCACCAATCTTGTCACTATTTAATCTTGCCAACTAGTGTCATACAGTGGGCCTGATTTAATAAAACGCTCTTGAAGACTGAAGCATATAGACTGTTTGGGAGAACCTGGGTAATCCAGCAATCCTGGAAAAATTCCTAAAATAATTTTCTAATATTTGCTATGTTTTGGCAAATGTTTTCAATACTGCATTAGATCCATTCAAGGTCGGCTGAATCCTCCAGGTCCTCCCATGATAGTTTTCTTCTTAGTTTATATAAATCCAGATTTGTGCCTTGTAAAAGTATTCACCCCCCTAAGTGTTTGTCTATTTTTGTTGCATTACAACCTGAAATTTAAAATGGGTTTTCATTTGGTTTTTGATCTGAAAAGGCCTTTGTTTTGCAACACCTCCAAGCCAAAAACATGAAGACAGAGAAGCACTTCAAATAGATCAGAGATAAAGTTGTGGAGCTGTATAGATTACGGTCAGATTAAAAACTTTGACTATTTCACAAAGGACCAATAAATCTATTCTAAATTGTGCATTGTCCTGCATTGTGCTTTGCATCTCTCTGGAGATGCAGAGCAGCAGCTCCAGTGTCGGGGTGAGGCAGGCGGGACATCCCCACTCGCATCACCCGGGAGGATGTGTCATTTTCCGGGTGATGTGAGTGGTGATGTATTGGGGGATGTGTCCGGGCGGGAAATTTGAAAGCAGATTACAATGTAATCTGCTTTTAAATGGTTTTTACAGTACAAAAACACCACACAGCATTAAATAAAAAAAAAAGTACATTTTTAATTTTATATTTTATTTTAAGATTATTTTAAGATTTAGGATTTTAATATTTATAATTATGTATTATATTATAATTTATGATTATAATATAATAAATAAATATAATTATTATACCCGGGAGATAATCCTAAGAATTACAGGCCCACAATTTAAACAAACATTTCTATGAAAAAAAATTAGGATCACTTTTTGCATCAAAAAAATTGACAAAATTAGAATGCAGTGCACCATGGAATGTGTAATATCTGTGTTACAGGACAATGCATTACCACAACACATAGATCTGAATAAAATGGAATAAAGAATAGCTCTTGTATTTCATATCAGATCTGTATTTTATATAGATTTTTCTTTCATGCTTTTACATCCACAGCTGGACCAGGCATAACCAAGTATGAGAAGTCCTAAAATAATCTGGTATGATATTATAATTTCTACCTTGATTAAAAACCTCAGGGAACTTTAGTGTAAACAGGTGTTTGTACTTATCTAAGGAGAACAAGTTGTTCCAGACTCCCTACCCTGTTCTTTGAATCCCAGATTAAAAAAAATTGCAGGTTTCATCGTAATCACCATTTTGAGCTCAGAGTTGGAACTTTAGCAAACTGAAAATCTGCTTTATTAAAATTCAGTTCTGAAAACAATTGAGATTGTACTTTGAAAAGTCATAAGTAATGACTAAGTCATTTGCATAGCTGGCATAATTTATAGTGCAGTCTAAGTCATTTTAGATTACCAATTAAATCTGCAAAGAAACATACTTTGCATAATTTCAGGAATTAATTGTTTTATAAGCATTCGCTGGATAGAACTGCATAATTACCTTTTGAAGAAGACAGATAAAAATGTAGCATACCGAAAATGTAGTTGTACCTAACTGGTATGGTAGCCTGGAAACTAAAGGAGTTATTCCTGCTTGCAAACTGTTTAAAAATCAAATATATAATTTAAAATTAATAATTTTATAATATTAATAAGTAATTATCTGTTTAATACAGTGGTGTAACTAAAAGCTACAAGGAGCTGGGTGCAAATAATTACATATATCATATCTTGTGCTAGGCCCTGTACAAATATTGATGCAAAGAATCCACTTCTGTCTGCTCATTGGAGATATGTGTCCCTTCCCAATGCTGTTACTCATAAGATCTTGAGGTTTTAGGGCTATTAGGAGGCTCTTTCCGGGCACAAGATCCCAGGCGATACCTCACCGCAAGAGGGCACGCGCAGCCTATTCCCTCCAGACGACTGCACTCACAGTAGCACTGGGGTTGCAGGATCAGTATCCTGTAGGTTGCGGTATCCCTGTGGCTGAAGTTTCCCCCAGCATCCTCTACACTGAGGCTGCACAGCTGAAGGGAATTGAGTTGCGTGCAGCTGATTGCTGAGTAGTTCCTGTTAATCCCAGGCTGTCATTGGCTGCTGGGGCTTGGTAGCCTCTCTGCTCCCAGTGAGAAGTGCTGTTATTGTGTCTGCTGGGCTTACCTGTGTTGGATTGTTTTGTGAGCTTTCTCTGTTACTGACCTGTGCCTGTTTCCGACTATCCATTTGTACTCTGCCTGGACCGACCTTTGCTTGTGACCCTGACTTTGTTTTTGCCTTTGCTTTTTGTACTTCGCTGGATGGACTGATTTCCCGTGTGCTTGACCTTGGCTAGTTTTTTGGATTTCCTGACATTTCTTACTCTGCATTTGTGGCTCTGTATTCAGCATTGATGGGCGCCGGATCGGCTGCCGGCCTATCTCCAGACACCATCCTTTGCGCATCAAGTCCTGGGGGCAACCGAGTGCTAGAAGAAACAACCAGTCTCCCGAGGCTGAACGGGGGCTGCTATAGGTGATGACTGCGGCATAGATTGGGGGATTGGTGTCTGGGGAATACCAGTATAGATCCGGGACTTACAAGGGCTTATTTAAGGTTTCCCTTATTTCCAACCTGGAGGTAATGTGGAGGTAATGTCTAACTCTGAAGGGTGTACAATCAGGAGTTAGGGAGTGTCCAACTCTGGAGGATGTTAAACATGGTGTTGGGGAAAAGTCCAACTCCAGATTGAACACCTACCATTATTGTTGACCTTCTCCTTGGAACCCACTCCAGCTGTCAGCTCCTACCTGTCAAGGCTGGTAAAAAAGAATGGAGCAAAGTGTTTGGGGGTAGGAAAAGTCACAATGAACAGAAGGTAAAAAGAGCTGCTTTACATTTCTAAAACTCCTGGGCAATTTATTTTTGTATTAACTTAAGCTGAAATTGCGGTTTAAGTACTTTGCGGATTAGAAGTATGCCAATATTGAAGGAAGTTTACAGGTAATGTAGGCTTTTCTTGTAAATCAGTCTGCATCTAATCATTTAAACAAACACCTGTCAGAAGATTTAGTTATCACCAACATATCAGACACATTTTTTTTCTCACAAATTCTACATTTAACTGGTTATCATGTTGCTGTCAAATCATGGAAAAACATTTAAAGCACAAACAATAGACAATAAAATATCTTCCTCCCCCCAATGTATACTTATTTTCTTTGGGCCTATTTCAAAAAGAGATCCTTTTAAAATGTCATATTTGTTGTTGTCCATCTATTACTTCCTGGGCTATATGCTTTTTCTTTGTGTATATTAGATTATTTAGGGCACAGGTAGTCAAGTCTCCAAATTTAGCAAATTTTACCTCTAGAACCTGCACCAGAACTGTTTTGTTACCTTCAGCAAGTGAAAGTATCTGTCCTCTATGTCATTGAGCAAGGAGATACATCATACAAATGGACTGGGTCTCAGGCTGGGTAACATTGCACTTTTGGCATTGTCCCAATAGTTCCACCATATGTTGGCAACCAGTTTTTGTACTGCAAAACTGTTTTTTAATACCTGTACTGAAACTAAATTTACATGTGCCGCAATATTTGAATTGTTTATGGGTAAAATGAATAATGGTCAGCAAAATTTCTATGTATCAATGAAACGTATATACAAATCCTTCTTTAGAAAAGTACAGACTGCAAAACTGAAAAAGGATGCAGGCTAAGTTCCAGTGGGTAAAGCCTCCAATTAATAGCAGACTTACTGCGGGTCCTGACACAAGTTTCACTATCAGAATCTTTCTAAGCATGTAAGCACTATAGCAGTGACCTAAGTAGTAGATTAAGTGATTCATAACAGTACAGAGTGATCCTGTCAGCCTGCAGTAATTCCAGTAATTCCCAATGTTCCCCCATATTTGTGTGGGTTACCTCCGGGTACTCCGGTTTCTTCCCACATCCCAAAAAAACATGCAGTTAGATTGACCTCAAAAATTTTCCTTAGACTTCGGACAGTTATTGATATGACTATGGACTTTATAAAGGGCTGCAAAATATGTCAGCACTATATATTTATTGGTTAATAATATTTTTCAACTTTGCAGTACCAACAAAGCTTCTAGTTCCAAGAGCAGTAAAAACAGACCAAGTGTTTTCTCTCTACTGGGAGCAGAGCCCTGTCTAACAGTACAAATGACCCCACTTAAATGGCAGCTTGGGCTTTCGTCCATGCCATCACACCATGTGGTGCAGGCCTCCAATAACACACCTGTCGGGCTGCCAGTATCAATGGTTTCCAGAGTGTCTTTGTAGTAGAAAGAAATGCATATGTAAAATGACAGATTTGCTCATATGTTGTATTTTAACACAGTTGTTGTGGCTCATTAATTTACATAGTCAAGTCACTAGCTGTCCCTTACAAGGGCTCACAATCTAATGTCCCTACCAGGGGTGTAGTGGGGCAGGCACGGGAAGGAACACTGTGCCCTAACTTATTTTCAGGAACAGGCACGCGTTCCCACTGTAATTTTAAAGATTTCCTTGGTGGTCTGTGGCTCTGGCCGGTCCGCCCCCCGCCGGACCAGGAGAAGGACCCACTGGGGGGGTGCACCGGCCAGAGCCACAGACCATGTCTACTGTATGGAATTGCAGGCTCAGGGTGGTGGGCCGGTTGTCTCTCTTAACACAACTCTGGCTGGTTCTGGTATCATGACATCACTCAGGGGGAAGTTTCTTCCCCCATGAGTGACACATAGGCAAGGGTGTAGTGGGGCGGACACATGCACTCACCCATGGATAGTATTGTGTCCCCTCTTCTTTTTTTACAACTACACCCCTGGTCCCTACTATAGTCAGATGTCAATAATACAGTCAAAGTGCTAACTATTGAGCCACCATGCTTGTTACATTATAACAAAATATTTACTGTATTGAATGATTTTGTAATGGCAAACAGACTAGCACAGGAATATTTAGCAATATATGTAACCTTTACATGAAATAGCTAAGTAACGATATTGCTTATAATGGAAAAGCAAAACAGGTGCAGCTATTTAGCTCTTGCTATCTACAAAGCCTTTAATAACATTGTTCTTATCTTTCTGTTATTTCTGTTTTCAGAACTTACTTTAAAATAAATATCAAGACATCAAATCTCATATTTGTATTAAAATATACCTACGATAATATGCTGGAAATGTGTATAAAAAATTTACTTAAATCAAACATTTTCTGTAGGGATTAAATACTTTATGACTTAAGCCAACATTTTATTAGTCCATCTCTAGCTGTCAACTTACCTTCAGATCTGCAGAGATAACTGCTGATGATATTCTTTGGAGTTATCTTGGAGAGCCAAAGCAGATAACCCATTAAAATCCGAGAAATTTGCTGCAAAAATATGTCTTTTCATTTTTATTTATGCATCCCAAGCCTGCAGGATTCTACAATCTGATCTCTTAGAATCTTTTTCTGAAGTCTGTTTTTTACAGTACCTTACCCTTTATAAGTAAGCTTAAAAATAATCTATTCTTAACTTGGGATAACACATATTTTTTATCAATACATGTGCAATATCCCAAATAAAATATTAGATAACATGTGCAATTGAGGGGGCATTAAAGTAAAGGCAACTTCTGTGCTAGTGAATAATCCAAATTTTGTATAAAATGAATTAGTAATTAACTGTGGCACATTGTGTAAAGCAGAGAGAAAACAAAGAACTAACAAAATAGTTTCTAATAAACACATACACAGATATTTAGTACATAGACAGGCAGACCTTACATTCTACAGCTGACCTTAAGTGGCTGGCCATTTACTATTACTAAAACTAGAAGCACTTAGCCAATTAAAACAATAAATGCACCTGAAGTGCCAGTATTTGTACTTATGGAATGGAGGCTGCTAACTTGACAAAGTGAATGATTGCAAAGTTTAGAGTATATGCTGAAGCTACAGTATGTAACGTTCAATAAACAATCATATGCAAATGTAAAATATTCCTGTATATGACTGGTTGATAGGAAAATGCAGCTTTAACTTCTTCTTGTGGCTCATTTATCCACAAAATAGACATCTCTATTGATAGCAGTAAGTGCTCTACATGTCAATACAATATTTGCATAAAGATAATGCTGAGTTGTTATATGAATATGTAAATGTCTGTATTCAATAGGCTAATGAACTCCTGATGAAGCAGACATTGTTCTGAGAAACGCGCCGATATATCATTAGCCTATTCATTGTATACTAACCTCTGGATTTAATATGTACCAACTTTTGGATTTTTGTGATGTTTTTAACCAAGTTTTATGAATTATAAATTATTAAATCATTTGATTATTTCTAAATATATTGTTTGAGGTGTTCAAAAAATATTACATGCTTCAAAAGTCCCAAGGCCAATGACCCAGCCAAAACAAAGTGTCTTGCAATGTTAGCTTTAACTTCTTCACAACCACTTTGCTAAGTGATTAGTCTTTACACCTTTAAAAGGCCAATTTCAGTAGTATCTGTTTAGAAGAGTGGTTTCCATCACCCAGGGATATAGAGACTGTTGACTTATCAATGTACAAAATAACATTGTAAAACTTATCATCTGTAAGCTTGGAAAATTAGGCAAAACTGTGTTCACTTTATTTATGCAAAAGCAAGTAAAACTACTTTTTTGTAATTTGATTTGGAGCATGATTGGCATTCAAAATGACATCAGCTCAAGGGAAAACTGTACCTTTGTACAGATGTCTGATAATAAGTTCTCTCCACCTTTCAGAGTACTGCATACATGCCTCCAGGCTCATCAATGATTCTCACAGTGTGGGCTATGGCAAGGCTATGCCTTTTTTCCTAACATTTTCTTTGTTCATGTATGCCTTTACTTCTCTTTATTTCTTTAGGAAAACAACATTGTGATGACTACAAGTTTTCATGTAGAGTATTGCTTTTACATACCAAAATTCATGGGGACACAGAGTGCATGCACAGTGCAAACTGTTTATTTTTGTACAAGAGGTTTTGTACATAAAGCCTAATAATCCATAGATAGGGCTAAAAAATTTCAGCACTTATTGCCAATGGGAGGAGCAATTATTATTAATACGCAGTATTTATATAGCGCCAACATATTATACAGTACTTTACAAAGTCCATAGTCATGTTATTAGCTGTGCCTCAAAGGGGCTCACAATTCCTACCATAGTAATATGTCATTAATACAGTCCAAGGTCAATTTTAGCAAGGAAGCCAATTACCTGTTTTTGGAATGTGGGAGGAAACCCAAGTGCCCGGAGGATACCCATGCAAACATGGGGAGAACCTGCAAACTCCATGCAGTGGTAAACTCTTAGCCATCGTGCTGCTCAATGCACTCATATTTATTCATCACAACTCTGAAACTAAAGACCTGTGCGCTCTAATATTCACTGACCTGTGTGTTTACAATAGAGAATAAGGCATATATAAATCCACAATTTCTTTATATTATGTATTGAGCATTAAATGGTTAAAAAACAAGTTTTTGTTTGGTGACCAATAAACAAGATTTTTCCGACACTTCCTGTCCTGTAGACACAACAGGAACAAATAGGTAATCTATCAACTCTGAGGGTAAATTAGTTCTCACAGAAACAAGGGCCCCCATGAAGGTGCACACTGACTGGATTGCATTAGTTTATTAGTTTATAGGTCCCTCTATTGTAGATGAAACTTTGTGCCGTTAGTTTCATCCCGCTCTTTACTAGCTTTGCAATACAAAATTATAGTGTGTACATTTGAAGAGTACTTGTGTCCCAACATTGCTTTTTTGTTTAATTAATAGTTTTAATCTCTAATCATATGCAAGATATTTGTTTTAATTTGTATTAATTGTTTTTTTTTGTTGTAATTTTAAAGCAGCTATACCCAGTATCCTGCAGCAATATGAATATGACTTCTTTGGTCACTCATTTCTATGCATCAGTAAAGATTTAACCACTCAAAAATGTCCCTCTTGCGTATGCCATCTGGGAATTTCCACATGATTGAGTTGTGTTGACACTGAAAAATAGTCTCTACAAAGTTTTACTAAGCCAGATGAACGCTTCTGTCACAATGAATAGAATATGGTTATGAAGCATACAGATAAATATGCCAAGTCAATGGGCTGACACTGTTAGTACCACATTGTGTAGGTATGTACTGGACCAACTGTACACCCTTCACCAATTGGTGTGGAAATGGATGCATATTAGGACTTGGACGGTTTTCTCCTTTGAACACGTTTAAAAGAAATTTGGTTTGAAGTCACTGTTTATCACAATAGGGTTGATTTACCAAAGGACAATAGGCAATTCACATAGTAAAGTGAAATATCCCCTTACAAGTTTTCCTTAAAATCTTCTTGCATGAGATTGGAAATTCTTTGTAAAATATCTCTACGGTCACTCAGCTAAGTGAATTTTGCGTTGTAAGGTAATAATTTAGTTTGGTTAATGAGCAGCCTAAATTCCTTTAGTAAATCAACTCACATGTTCTATTACAGTTTGCTGTGTTTTTTGCATCATTTGCTGTAATGACATTGTAAAGTAATATGTACTGATTCCAGGATATATAATTTGTAATGTGAAATGGGGTAATGTGTTATTCTAAGTGATTTAAAACTTTTTGAATTTTTACTTTTTATTATTTGATTAATATTGTTTTTTCCTAAAAGTCCAATTAATAAACCAAAATGTGCATAGCTCAAAAAGACCTAAATTTGAATATATATTTATTTTAGCTCTCAAAAACTTTCAACTGTGTTACATGCTATTATGATGGTCTTTTTGAAAGGTGACCTATTTTTAGCTTTTATTGAGCCTCATTGCTAAAAAATAGATGGCACAAGACAGTCATAGCAAATAATGATTGTTGTAGCTTAGGGGGAGACCTAGGGTGGAATCCAGTTAGACTTATAAATACTGATGTTTATTTAGATGCACAGTATTTCTGCAGCCTGATGTTGTTTTATACTCTGTTATATGTGCATGAACCCTTTTTATTTAGTGCCCCATTTTTAAAGAGTAGGTTATTCTGTGTTAACATTTCAGTTAAACTCAAACACTCCTTATCTTTACAGTTTCTTATCTTTCTGGTTTTCGTCCTAATTATTTAAGGCAATTATGTTAATGCGTGAGGAGGATGTGGATAAAAAAAGAAAATAATGTGACACAAATGTGTGATGTGCTGTTCTGAGATTATCTCATGGTAGAATTTGTTAAAGTGGAAATATACTACTTCACTACCAAGTAAAATACATTTAAATACTAGAAATGCATGAATATATATGACATATGCTCAAATTCTAATGCAAGTATTACCCTTTTCACTAAATATTCTACGAGTGATTTTCTAAAAGAAAAGTTTTTTTTTTTACCTAAATTTTTATTTTAATTTACAATCATAGGTCCCTCTTTTCTTCTACAGCATGTGCCAGCATCGATTTATTTTGTTACCTACACCTTTCCTACACACACACAGGGAGACCAATTTACAAATCTTAGGCTAAAGGCTTTTTAAACCCCAAAATTAAACATTTCATATATTACAATAACATTACAATTTAATACAATTTAAATTACATACGTTTTTATATTACAATTTTTCAGTTCGTAGATATGGTGGCTGCATTAGTTTTTCAGGCCTGGTATATTCTTGGCAAGTACATGAAAATACCTGTTGGTCTTGTCCTTTAGTTAATAACATTGGAAGCAAAGTTAAGTGTCAATTAACATAATTGATTATTATATATAAAACAAGAATATTTGTTCATGTTCCTATGTTTTGCTTGTATGTAGGTTATCCTCTGCATAGGTAGGACACTATTTTACAGACTGTTGTTAGTAACTGATTATCCTTAAAGTTCCCAGTGTCCAGATCAAATCTTACCTATTGTACATCTGAGCTTGAAATGCATCAATGTTTAAATAAACCTCCAGCCATTAAAAGGAAGAATACCAAATCCAGCTTTTGCAGCAATATTGACCTTCAATACAGAGATTTCTTCTACAGTTCTTTTTTTTCTGCCACTAGATATTCTGTGTCTGATGGCCATCATCATTTTACCCACTTTATCAAAGACCAGGTTGTCCTAAACCAGAGGTCCGCAAACTTTTTCGGCCACTAGGCCATTTAGGTGGTGGGCAGGAGCACACTAGGCCAAGCTCTCTCTTTGTTCCTGCCTAATCCCAGGCCGGAGCCGCACAATGCTGGCTGGCATTAGGACAGATCGGCCAGGGGTCGTTAGGCCAGAACAAATTACCAGCTAGGCCGTATCTAGGCCATATCCAGAGTTTGCTGACCTCTGTCATAGACCTTTTACAGACTCCACTGGATAGGAAAAGAGACACACCAGGATGATGTGCTCTCCTCTATATAACTCTGATTTCTCCTCCAGTCGAGATGCTTCTTGTCAGCACATAAACTTATTGACTTCTTGTACTGCTTTCTCCTTTCTGAGCTCTGCTGCATCAGGATTGCAAGCGGCTAATACAAGGTGAAATTCATGTACTTACACTACTTCCAATTAAAATAAACATCAATGTGTGTCTTTTATATCGGCCTTAATTTTAAATATCAGGGTTGATTATTGGCTCAACTCTTATGATTTATATCTCTTTACATAGAAGGATTTATTTCATGCTACACATTTGACTATATAACATACTAATAATACTAAAAAGAAATACTAGGAAATACTATTTAAATAAATGCTAATTAAGGAGCTGAAAGAATATATCATGGTCAAAATGCATTAGTCTCGAAATTGTTGTCTAAAGATTGAGGGTACAAGGCTATATATAGGCAAAAATGGTGGCTTGTCAGGCATATCTGATTTTAATTTCAAAGTTGAAAAATAGTCCAGTCTGTTGAATTAAAAGCATTCCAAGATATTTAAAAGTGGTGCAAAAAAAAAAAAAAAAAACTTCTATTCTTTTTTGGTAGAAGAGAGACAATACACTGTAGAATATGTGTGCCCTTCTTAAATGGAGATGTTTTATACATAAATATAGCTTTAAAATTCACTGTCATTTAGATAATTTGACCTAAATTTATGGTTAGAGGTATTGTAAGAACTGTAACAAAAGATTAGATATAAATTACATGCTCTCAAAAATACATTATTGTTGCCACATTTAAAACAGAGCTCAATTGCTTGAAATAGCTGTTTCATTGTAGCTCATAGAGACCTGGGCCACTTTTTTATGTGTTATAAAGATATTCAAAAACATGCCAAGAAACATTGTTCATGGTCTAGAATAGAATAGCCTTGTAAGCCAGTGGTAAACCACGTTTTTAAGATTTTATGCATGGATGTAGATTAGATAGATCTCAATCCCAGGAAGCTTGGCACTTTGTATGTATATTTGTAATTTCTGCACTTCAAAGTACTTTTATGAAATTGGTAAGGCTGCTTGGATAAAGGTGCTTCAAACAAGATGTAGCCCCTGCGAAACGAATGGACCAAGAACAGTTGTAAGGTCTAAGTATAAAAATACATAAAATTACATATTGTCACACATAGGGAGACATGGCCACTAGACACTACGGCTTGCACAGAGGTGGTGTGAGAAAGGCCACGCTCAGAGTCTGAGCAGTTACCAGGTTTTTTTCCAGAGCCTCTAGTGGTGAGGATGTTGCACTGCTGGTTACTGCCAGGTTGCAGTCCTTGGGTACACCAGGGGGGCAGGATGAAACAAGGTACCAAATCACTAAGCAGAAGAATTTTCAAGAAAGGCTGGGGTCAAGGCAGGCCACAAGCAAGAGAGGTCATAAGCCAGGGGTCAAATACCAGGGATTCAGGAAATAGACACCAGTGACACAGGGGCCACTGCAGACACAGGGAACACAGGAGACACTGGAAGCAACAGGAGGCACAGGTGACACAGGGATAACCACAGACAGAGAGGAACATTGGAACTGGCTGGGAAACAACAGACTGGGCAACAAAGGGTTTACACAGGAACTGGACAGGAAAAGCACTGAATTTACCAATAGGTGTAGAGGAAATGCTTAGCAGAATTAGGGGGCTCGAAACTAGTGGAAACACATTGCATTAACATGAGTGTTGTGTCTGAGCTAGCTAAATAGCCAAGGGAGATTAAAGAGGATATTTCCTGATTGTCCGGCGGGAGGGGCAATACTGATTAAATCTGGAAGAGCAGGCGTGCCGGGCTCCGAACTGCAGGTATGCGCAGGAGAGAGGCATCTGCATTTTAGCGAGGAAGATGTATGTGTGCCACATATAAACTAAAATATAAACAAAGACTTTTTAGACCTGAAAATGACATTAGAAAAACAATTAGTTTATACTATAGTTTATTAGGTCACACCGGATGTCAATAGATGGCACTTTGTACTTTTGCAAAGTGCTTCTTGCTTTTAGTAGTTTTGGGCCCTAGGTTTAAACTCAAAACAATGTAGTTTTCCTGCATTTTCAGGTACCGTAATTTAAATTCAGATCTGTTTATATATGAGTATATACAGAAGTAAGAATTTGTAATGAAGCCAGCGCATTTCAGATTACAGGGCCTTCACCTTTATGAGGCCCATATACAAGGCTAAATTAGAGTGATTCTATTTGATTTTTTTGAATCAGCTAGTATTTATTATGGGGCAGAAAATTTCTTTTTTTGACCTTTTATGTTTCTGATTAACCCCCCTAGCGTTCTAATTCTGTCAGTTTTTTATGCAAAAAGTGATTTTATTTTTGCATAGAAATTTTTGTTTATATTGTGGGCCTGTACTTCTTAGGATTAACTCCCGGGTATAATATATATATTTATTTGTTATATTATAATCATAAAATTTTAATATAATACACAATTATAAATCATTATTATAAAAAATAATGAAATAATGGACCACAACAATGTGGTTTCTCACTGAAATTTTCCAAACAAGGGTGCAATATTATTGATAAATGATATTATAAATTAAATGCAGATTTTAGAAAAAAAAATATTTACATTTTTAGTAGACATCCTGGGTGTGGTAGATTTTGTGATGCGGTTGATGCGAGCAGCTGCAGTAAATTCTGGGGGTGATGCCAGCGGGAAATCGCCGCCGGCATCACCCCCGGAATTTACTATTGGTGATCGCATCTGCAGTTAGATGCGATGCACCATGGAGAAATCCTGCATGGTGCATCGCATCTAACTGCAGATGCGAGCAGCGGGGTGGCGGGGGCCCGGGTGGTATTTAAAAGCAGATTACTCGGTAATCTGCTTTTAAATTTTCCGCCCAGCCACGCCCCCCCGATGCAGAGTCGCACCAGCATCCATCAAAGCAGGATTGTCCAACGTTCGCTGGAGAGCGGGGCTGAGGTAAGGGGGACCCCCAAAGTTACTCTGAGAGTGACTCGGGGTTACCGCTTTTTGCATAATTTTCCCACCACGAGTCACTCTCAGGATTACCGCTTTGGGGGTTAAAGACTGGGATAAAGCTGAGGGAAAGTACAAATAGGAAAGTACACACAAAGAGCTTGTGTTTAAATTTGACCTTAAGGCATTGAGCCCTATAAACAACATGTTTTTTTAATTGCCACACAGAAAAAAACAATATAATAAATTAAAAAATCTGCCCCTACAAGGAAAAACATTATTATGTTCACGGCTTGAAAATTCAGCTACATTTTAGGCTGCAGCTCCCAAGGAAAATATTTTGCATTTGGTTTACAGTGATCATTGTTATGCATGATGTTCCAATCTTCCCCAGAAATTACATACATGGTAGACAGCATCAGATTGTAATAAGTAACACACTAGAGACAAAAGAGCCATTATATCCTGAACCACATATGCTATGGTTGATAGATCAAGTATAATAAAATATGAAAAATGCATAAAGAAGTATAGACATGCTCATATAACATATTATTTGCATGTGGGAGGCATTATACTGGTGATTTGTTTTCACAATAATACATAACTAGCAAACCATTTAAAAGGAACACTGAAGAAGTTAAAAGTGGTGGTCATACCCTGATATGACAGTATAGGTAAATTGTAAAATAATAATGCTTTATAAGTGCTCTTTTAAAACAAGTGTTAAAACACTATAACAGTAATATTATAAACTAATATTAATTTTTCCTTTCTTCAAAGAAAAAAAAAACTACATGATTTTATAATCATATTAGGAAAGGAAAAGGAAAAGTGCCAATTTGCCAGGAAAAAAGTATAGTTATTTTATTTAAAAATAATAGCACGTTTTTTATAGCATTTATAAAAGTGACAGTGAGCTGAACACATGCTTCAGAACATAATGGAGAGCAAGACTTTTGCTGCAGATTGACACTTTAATAAGTACAGTTTCTTTAAAATAATGTTCATGGGGGGGCGCATCCGCGTGCTAAGATGGCCACATCTTGAGATTGTTCCGCACAGCCACGGGATTCTAGCAAGAATTTTAGTGTGACCTCCAGCTTTCTCCTCGCAATTTTCCTGCCCTACGTCCACGAACATCTCCGGCACTGGTTGGATGGGTCCTATGGCTCATACGAAGTGGAATCCACCAGGGACTGGTTCGTCACGTGGAACGGCCTCCCAACCTAAGATGGTGCTGGATCCTCCGCTGCATACATCTTCTGTCTCTTCCCCACTGCCCATGTCGGATGACAGCATGGACTCAGTCCCGTATCAGCTACAAGGGACAGCACTGGTGGATGATCCAGTCTTCTTGAACTGCCTGCGTGCCATAATTTGTAAGGAGCTGTCACAGGCCTCATCCAGCATCACATCTGAGCTACACAGGGATATGTGTGATATAGGCCATCGCACCGCGACTTTGGAATCCCGCATGGATGACACCACTACAGTGTTAGAAAGCATTGACCAGGACTTAGATACAGCCCACAAAGAGATCTTATTGTTGAGAGACCAACTGGAGGACTGTGAAAATCGGCCCTGCCGGAGCAACCTCAGGATCAGAGGTATTCCTGAGTCTGGTATTAATATTCAGGGGTTCACCATGGCCCTTTTCCAAGAGCTTGCACCAGAGATCCAGGTTGAGCGTTTAGAAATGGATAGGGCCCACATTTCATTAGGCCCTACCAAGGTGGTGGCCCACCAAGAGACATTATTGCGAAATTTCACTTTTTCCGCACCAAGGACTTACTCTTACAGCGAGCTCAAAACACACCTCCTTTGCTCTTCCAAGGTGTGAAATATTCTCTATACACTGATTTGTCTCGTTTCACATTTGCTAAATGCTGGGCTTTTCAGCCATGCCTTCCTGTGTTGTCAAAGAACCGGATCAAGTATAAATGGGGATACCCCTTTAAGTTGTTGTTCCAGATTTAAGGCCGCTCCTACCAAGTCTTGTCCCCCAAGGAAGCCCGCGCTTGTCTGGAAACGCTGGGCTGGTTGAAATCGCCATCACCATCACCATCCACAGGTCTGCAACCTACCTCTAACCGGCACCCGGTAACTCCCGCTCCAATGAGTTCCTTCCAGCACAGTCCCATGCATTGCTCTCAAATTATGGCACGCCTGGGCTCCCTACTATTTTCTAACATTTCCCCTGGCTGAACTGTCCAGCTACTTTTAATGAATTCTCTTCCAATGGATGCTGTTCTCCAACGGCAAGAGAGTGGATAATGGTGTTTTTGGTTCCAGATGGCCCCTAGGGGCCACCATTTAACCCTGGACCCTCCCATTTTTCGTGAAGGTTCAGGGTATTTTTGTTGTATTGTTTACCTTGTTCATCTTTTTTTTTTTTATTGCACTACTGTATGTTTTGTACTTTTGTTATCAGATGTTCGTTTATGGGAGGATTTTGTGCTGTATTGACTAGTCTCAATTGCTTTTCCCCTTGCCCCGGTCCTGTCATGACTCTCCGCATTATGTCAATTAGAGCGCAGGGCCTGAACTCACCCATTAAAGAGGAAAAAGGTGTTTGATTATTTTCATTCTTCAAATGTTGACATAATGTGTGCCCAAGAAACACATTTTTCTGTGTCCTCTTGCCCAAAGTTTATGCATGTTCGATATCCCCAAGTCTGTTTTGTACTTTTGTGATCAGATGTTCGTTTATGGGAAGATTTTCCGCTATATTGGCTAGTCTCAATTGCTTTCCCCCTTGCCCGGTCCTGTCATGACCCTTGTGCATGTATGGAGAGAGTTTCATCCGCAGACTTGTGATTTTACATTTTATTCTGCCCTGCATGATTCTTTTTTTCGAGGATTGACCACATTTGGGCGCCACACTCATTTCTACTGGAGATTTTGGGAGTTTATATACCCGCGGTATCTTGCTCGAGCCACGACCTGGTGGTTAAGGTTTGTAAATCTTTGGTGGTTTAGCCACAGGCTGGTGTGTGGTCGATCAATGACTTCTTGTTGTCATATCCTGAGAAACTGGTTGCCCTTTCTAATGACTTTTTTGCCCTAAATGAAGGCTCAGTGACTCTGTGGGAAGCCTATAAGTCTGTGCTTAGGGGTCACCTTATTCAGATGCCTCTGCTAAGAAACGTGAACGGTCCCAGGCTCAAACGTGATTGCTGGCTGAGTATGACAGAGTGATTTATTTGCACAAATCGAATCCTACTCTGGGCACTAGGGTTGCTCTGCAGAAAAAATGGGGAAAAGACCTGGCCCTGATGCGATTTCCCTGTTATTTTACAAAAAATTGTCCAGTGTAAAAAATATCACATTTGCGCACGCTTTTTAATGGCTTGAAACAGGGCACCATCTTTTTGCCAGAATAATTGAAAGCTTCCATTGCCATGATACCAAAACCATCGTCTGACCCTAGCTCCTGGGCCAATTATAGGCCGATTTCGTTGTTGAACATGGATGGCAAGATTTTGGCTAAGATCTTGGCCTCTAGACTTAATCGGATTTTGGGGGACCTGATTCACGGCAATCAAGTAGGCTTTGTACCTAAAGGACAAGCCAGTGATAATAATAGACGAGTTTTACAACTTTTGCACTTAGCCCGTTCCAAATCAATTGAGTGTATGTTTCTCTCTCTGGATGTGGGGGAGACCATTGATTCTTTGTCATGGCAATAAATGTTCTATGCACTTTTTGAATTGGATATTAGCACTGTAAGCTTCACCTTCCGCCACATGGTCAAGTACATGAGTTTTGAATCCGCTTCGTTCCCTATCTTGCGCGGTACCCGGCAGGGTTGCCCTCTCTCTTCTTATCTCATCTTATTTATATTGGTGCTTGAACCTGGATATCTCTGGCATCAGAGTTTTTTCCATGGAGCATAAAGTGATGCTTTTCGCGGATGACATTTTATTGGCCCTTACGACACCCATCACTACTCTGCCAAACATGCTTTCTTTAATGTCTCAGTTTGCCACCATTTCAGGTTTGGTTTTTAACGATAGTAAATCGAAGGCGCTGAATGTCTAGGGGTTAAAATCACATCTCGCCTGTCCTCAATCTACCCAGCTAAACATCCTCCACTATTCAAAGAAATTTCTACCATGCGGTCCAAATGGCAAACTTGCCCCTTGTCATGGATGTTGTTCAGGTGGTATTTGACCCCGAATAGGGTTGCTAAGTTTACTGCAGGAGTAACCCTTGTTGTCTCAGGGGTTGCAGTGCCGTAGGCACTTTTTGACATATTTGGTGGGATTGTCCTGTTGTGCGGGGACTTTAGATCAGAGTATACAATTATATCAGGTCAGTTCTACACATATGTATCCATAGAGACCCCTGGGAAGCGTTGCTTCATAAGCATAACCTTTCACTGCCTAAACACAAACATATATTGCTGTCATTTATAGTTTTGCCGACCATAGAGGCTATTGCTGGGGCCTGGAAGACACCCTCTCCTAATTTTCAAGCAGTGGTTTCCAGATTATTGGATACTATGGTGTTGGAAAGAAATTCCGTGTCTATTAATGATACTGTCTGTAAATTTTATAAGGTATTTATAAGGACCCCATAGTTAGATCATTATCCAACCCAAGATTTAGATAGTAGATTGCTCAGTTTATGACTTGCCATTGGTATTCTGTCTTCTTTCCAAAATATTTGTATAAGTGCCTTTTCTGATCACACTGGTTATTTGTTTTATGAGTGCTTTTGTTTTTGTGTTTGTTTAGATACAACTGTATGTTTTTTTCTTCCCTTTTTTCAAACATGCCATTGTTTGTATGACATTTCTTTTTTTGAAAATCTTAAGAAACATTTATTGAAAATAAAAT
The DNA here is from genome assembly GCF_032062135.1 of Pyxicephalus adspersus. NCBI lineage: Eukaryota > Metazoa > Chordata > Amphibia > Anura > Pyxicephalidae > Pyxicephalus > Pyxicephalus adspersus. Next base: position 50,854,679 of record NC_092860.1, read on the forward strand.
AATATTCATGGCAAGCAATTAGGGGAAACTTTGTATTGGGATTTGCTGGTCTTGAAATTCTAAACACCAAGCAAGAAAACCTGTTGCCACTTTTGTAAATGAAGCAGTTTAAAATTGGTGATCAGGTGAAGAACAAAAAAATTTCAAAATATTATTCTCAGATGGGAACTAGGAAACCACACACAGGTGAGAATTACTAGTTCTCTACTTTAAGGTAAATGACACAAGACAACTGGCATGTTCATCAGTGATAATTTTATGTGGGGTAATTGTTAAGAATATTTTGTACATTTATCCTAAATGTTAAATAAGTTGCTAGATCTTAAGTAGATATACAAATTGTACTTTAGCTGTCTGCTTGGTGACCAGGATAAATATTAGGGTCCACATTTGTCATTTGTTGTTCCAACAGACTGTTCCTTAATGATTCATTGCCTGCTTCTGTAGAAGGTGGTGAGGAGAACAGCAAAGGTGCCGTGGCCATAGGGGAGTCCATTGATGTCATTTTTCCGATCAAGTCCATTCTGCAGGATGAAGGTTTTAAACAACCCCTCTCAGCAGCCGAGCTAGAAGCTTGGGAGGCATTGAAGTGGCTCTGCAAAAACATTCGGGTAGCAATAAGTCTTCTTCATACAAGGAAGGAGTTCAGAATCTGCTTGATTCATAACAGAAACTGTGTTCTAGTGAGCCATTGAAAATACGCTTCTTGCACTCCCAGTTCTTTCCAAAAAATCTTGGTCATGATGAGTGATGAGCAAGGAGAATGTTTTCACCAGGACATTCAGTCAGTCATCACTACCAAGGCTTATGGAATGGGATTATGATAGCCACTGGTGCTGAATGCTACAAAGTGACAATCCAGACACAGTGTAAACAAGAAAACCAAAGTCATAGCATTTTGGAAGAAACAGTGGTAGCTGACTGACACTTTCTGTATATTTACTTGTATATTTAGGTTGTGCCTATTTGACGTTGGCACTGAATATATTGAAAAATTTGCTTTTATAGTACTTTAGTTAAAAATATCCCCATTCATACCCCATGAAAGGTATATAGCCAACCCAAAATGCATGTGCAATGTTTGGGCTGGTCACACAGCAGGTTCTAATGTGAACAGCAACACTAATTTTAGGCTTTGGCATCAGCAAGTGTTCATCTACCATTTTTATATTCAAACACCATTGTCATAATAACATTCTTTTTGGGGCTTCCAATCATTGGGTAATGAAGAATCACCCATGCTTTTTTAGAATGTATGAGCTTTGTTAGTTTGAGTTTCTTTCCAATTCTCTATACAGCTGGTAAAATAATTGTTGCTTGAGGATACGTGAGGATACATGGGCTGCCAGTGCTCTGTTACTTGCTAACTCATTTATTGCAGATAGGAAAGTCAGGATGAAGTAGTGCCTCAGACATTTTTAGGGCTATAGTATTAACCCCCTAGCGGTAATCCCGAGTGTGGATTTTTCATGCAAAAAGCGGTAATCCTGAGTCACACTTGGGGTCGCTTAAACCTTGAAAAACCCCACTTACCTTGCTCGGTCGGCGTCCCCCGGCATTCTGCTGGTCCCTCTTAAATCTTCAGCCGGCGACTGCAGAGACGTTCTCCGGGGTTTCCCGGTGCATGTGTCGGTGTGGGCGGGGGAAGCGGCGGGAAATTAAAATCATTTTGTATTGAATTCAATACAAAATAGCTGTATTGAGTCTAATACAAAGAAATCTTCATATAATATATATATATCTCTATATATATAGATATATATATAATTATAATACATATAAATTATACAAGCTACTGTACAGCTATATTACATGTTTACCTATTGAACAGATTTTTGTATTTTTTTATTTAAAGTCCATTATTACATTTTTTAAATATTGGACATATTTCGGTGAGTTATGCCTAAGAATTATAGCCTACAATGTAAAATAAATTTCCATGCAAAAAAAGTAACACTTTTTGCATGGAAATACGAACAGAATTAGAACGCTAGGGGGGCTAACATGATAGCAGGGATACTAGCTTTAGGAGGGGGTTAGCAATGGAAGATGGAAAATTCCTAGTAAGGGTTTACTTATGTTGCCATCATACTCATTGCTGTCATAATAGGGAATATGAGAACATTATACAGTATCTAAAAAATTAGGGGAATACAATAAGTACTATTCTAATCTATTATTTTGTTCCCTGGGGACAAGGGTGGAGGAATTATAAACCCACATATTTTCCTTTTACAATAAACTGATTTAATATTACATATTCAAGAACAAAATTTTAAGAAATAAATTACCTTAAAAGTTAGTCTTCTATATTATAGTATGCAGCTAATAGAATTTCTTATTATGTGAATAGCATCTAAATGAAAGTGCAGACCCATACCTGTCTTCTTTGTTAGCAAATATATAGAACAGACCACTAGGCATGTTATTTACTATACTATGCTTGTGGTCCTGCAGTTCTTAGAATAATTGTTTTTAAAAAGATAGTAAATGTAATATTCTTTTCCACATATCCACATGTTATGCTTTTCCAAGATCTCTCCCAAAACAACCAATCATGGTGTCACGGCTGGTGGTGGTCCATCTGTGTAACCAGCCCAGTAGGTATGGGTTGCATGGGGCAAAGCAACAGATTGGTCTTTCCCAGAGCCTCTAGAGGTGAGGATTTTGTGCTGTGAGCTGCTGCCAGGTTGTGGCCCCCATGCCCGCCAAGGTAGGTGACTGCTAACTAGCAGGAACAAAGAGTAGTGCCGGAGCGAGAGCCAGAGAATGGTCAGACAAGCCAAAGGTCAGGGTAGGCAGTGATCAGGTATAGCCAGGAAACAAGCTGGGGTCACTACACGTAAAAGTCAGGACTAAGAGGCAAAAACAGAAACAGCAGAAACCTGGGAGCAGAACCAAAGGAACTCTTTGCCCAGGCAACATCCTGCTGCCAGTCACTTCCTTATAAAGGGAAGGTAATGTGATGGACTATGTGATCTGCAGTCATTCTAACGCTCCAGTGCACTGAGGCAAAGGGGCAGCTGACTGGGAGTCAAATGACCAAGGAGAGACTGGGATCCCTGAGCAGAGCTAATGCTGGCAGCAGGGAATGCAAGGTGGGTGACACTAAAGAGGGCACAGATTCCCTGGTCCTGTGGGGATCTGTGACACATGGGGAAGGAAAAATCCAGGGTGCTAAGCAACTAGCTACAACCCCCATACTCCTGTAGCGTACCAGGGAGGCAGTGCAACTTAAAAAATGGGCACCACCCTGTCTATTCACAAGGAAGAAAACATTTGTGAGCAGCTGTTATCTGATAGGTTGGGTTGTGTCAGCAAACACATTACAAACTTTCAAGACATAAGGAAACAAATGGAGCGTTAAAATGAGTGTTGAAATTGTTGACTGATGCCAGCATGTCCGGGCCCCAATTTGTCTAACGTGTAACTATGGTAAATCAAAAACCTTACGTTTTTTTTTTTAATTGCTGGTTACCAGTTCTTAGATAATATGCAGGTTTATAGGAGTTGTAGTTTACAAAAGTAAGATAAGATTGTTTGCTTTTTTCTGTATGTTTACATTACAGGAAATGACAAGGTTACTGCTTTTTTGGCAAGTTAGACAATACATGGTGGTCTTTGCTAAAAATGATATAAGCCTGAAAAATGAAAATAAATGCAACAGCTACATCTAAGGATTTGTAAACCAAAATATATTTTTAGGATTCTGAGTTATTCTTTCTCTGCTTCCATTACATGTGTAGCATGGATTTACAATCAGAAAAGCACTGCACCAATTTACACTGCACGAAAGATGAAGCTTTTGTTGTCCAAAAAAGTCATTAGCGCAAGATTGCAATTTGCAATTATACAGTCAAAGACATTTGCTACAGTTGCTTCTGCAACATACTGTGGACTGTTGAATCAAAAATGAATAAGTTGGCCAAAATAACTGTAGATTTCAAAAACAACTTTTCAGGAGATGATTTTCATACCAACTGTAAATCATGGGGGTGAAAATGTTATGGTTTAAGGTTGTTGCAGCATGCAGCCATTGAGTCAGCTATGAATTCTGTTTCATATCAAAGGGCTATATTTATAAAACAGGGAATCTGACACTTGCTCAAACTTTCCCTTGTTGGAATCTTCCAGGTCCATGTGTTTCAATGGCAGTAATAGATTCGCTCAAGGGAATATTTGAGGGAATGTCAGATTACGTGTTTTGTTAATAGAGACCAAAGTGTGTTTGATAAGAATTTTAAGCAAATTGCCCAAAAGCTGAACTTTAAATTATTCTTTCAGCATAATGATCTAAAGCACTCTAGCAAAATGCATGAAAGCATTGTTCAAAAAGAAAAAATGGATCATTATGGACTGGACCTCATCAAAGCCATTATTTAAATCAACTAAAATGTTGAGAAGAATATATTGCATGGAGGAGTGGTTAAACATTTCACTAATGGAATGTCAGAGAATGGCTGTACAAATTTCTTACAGGAAGTTGTATTTTTGTGTTTGTTTTCCAGTATATCATCTTTTCCTATAGGCAGTGTTGAAATATAAATCTAACTGTTGTTCAAATATGTTGAAAATAATCAGCAATTTCTATGGGGTTTATTTGCTATTTTACACATTTGTATATTGCACAGAAAGAAGCCTCGTCAGGAGGCTTATGAAGCACAGGCCTCACCCGAAGCCGAAAATTTAGGCACAAGTGTTGAGGTTGCGGTGGGGCCCATGGTCTGTCACGCTGCTTTAAGCATTGGGGTGATGCGAGTGGAAGGAGGGATGACCCTTTTTAAGTGGATACCCGGATAGGGAGGCGGCGCGGTTATTGGAGAATAGCTTTAGTGAGGGTTTTCATATCTCCGAGCGGGTTGGGGAAATCTGATGGTATACTGAGGAATTTGAAGTCGGTGTTGAGACACCCTGAAATTGTGGAGGAAAAAGTGGCTAAGGAGGTGAGTCTGGGTAGGATGGGTGGTCCCTTTCCGGTGGCTCCACTTGACGATTTGGTGGTGTCTCCTTTGGGGATAGTATCAAAGAAGGAAGAAGGGAAGTTTCAGATGATTCATCATTTGTCGTTCCCGCCGGGGGGGTTCGGTGAATGATGGCATCGATCCAGAGCTTTGTGCGGTGGCGTACACATCGTTTGACGCCACAACTCAATGGGTGCGCAGGTATGGGAAGGGGGCTTTGTTAGCCAAGGCGGACATTGAGGCTGCTTTTAGGTTGTTGCCAGTGCATCTGGAGAGTTTACGTTTGTTGGGTATTCAGTGGGAAGGTCAATATTATGTTGATCGCTGCCTTCCCGTGGGTTGTTCTATTTCATGTGCAATGTGCATTGGTTGAAAAGTTTAGTACGTTTTTGCAGTGGGTGGTGCGGACTGTGGTAGAGGTGGGTTCAGTCATCAGCCATTTAGATGTTTTTTTGTTGATTGGGCCGCCGGGTAGTTTGACTAGCAGGGTCTTGTTGGCCACGCTCCAGCATGTAGTGGAGCGTTTTGGGGTCCCGTTGGCGGCAGATAAGACTGAAGGGCCTGCTACAGCGCTGGTCTTTTTGGGGATTGAGTTGGACACTGTGGCAATGGAGAGCAGGCTGCCGCAGGACAAATTGTTGGCGTTACTGGAGGAGGTGAAAGGGGCGTGTGGCAGGCACAAGATGAGATTGAAGGAGATGCAGTCGTTGCTGGGCAAATTGAATTTTGCGTGCAGGGCGGTCCGCATGGGCAGGATTTTTTGCAGGCGTTTGGTGGGGGCCACAGCTGGGGCGAAGGTGCCCTATGACTTTATTTGGCTGATCAAAGAGGTAAAGGCAGATCTCATGGTTTGACGCAAGTTTTTGGAGGATTTTAATGGTCGGGCTTTATGGTTGGATGGGCCGGTGGACTCGGTTGATTTGAACTTGTTTACGAATGCGGTGGGGTCTACAGGTTTTTGGGCGTATTTTGAGGGGAAGTGGTGTGCGACGGGCTGGCCTAAGGAGTGGGTGGAGTCAGGGGTAGTGAGGAATTTGGTGGTTTTAGAGCTGTATCCAATTCTTGTCAGGGGTAGTGAGGAATTTGGTGGTTTTAGAGCTGTATCCAATTCTTGTGGCGGTGGAGTTGTGGGGGGGGGGGGGGAGTTGGCCAATAAGAAGGTCCATTTCCATTGCGACAATTTGGGGGTGGTTCAGGCCATTAATGGTTTCTCTGTTTCTTCTGGGACGGTAGTTCGTTTGATGCGCCATTTGGTGTTAAGGTGTTTAGAGTTTAATATATTTGTTTTTGCACAGCATATTCTGGGGGTTTTTAATGTGTTGGCTGATGCGTTGTCTCGTTTTCAGTGGGACAAATTTCGCGAGTTGGCACCAGTTGCAGAGCAGCGCAGTTGTCCTTGTCCCGAACGGTTGTGGAGGATTGCGGAGGGATCATTGGAGATTTGATTGAATGTTCGGTGAGTTTGGCATTGTGGAGGTCCTATTGTTATTTAAGTATATTTTTATCTAATTATCTGCATAAATATGGAAATTATATCCCCTATCAATGCATATAGATATTCAAATAAAGAAGGTTCATGCACAAATAATAGCTAGTCATTCAAACAGTTTAATTAAGAAAACAAGGTAAGACAAAGTACACAGCAATATTGTCAGATATTTAAACACATAGGAACTTCAATCAATGATACATATATATCACATGGACATAGTTATTAATAGTAACCCCTGTAAGAATCTAGTAACTCCTCAGTACACAATACAGTAATTATAAAACAGCAAAGTAATGCAGTAATACTATAGACACCCATACGAATATAATCAGGAATATCTTTTAACTACCTGCTAAGAGGTTAATGGGTATCTCAGAGGCCCACGTCCTTCTGAAGATAACCCCATAACAGCTTACCTAGGGAGACCCTCAGGAGACAAAGAGGACCAGCCCGCCAGAGAGAAGAGCAAGAGCAAGAGAGCAAGATTCTCTCAGTTCCCCTTTTTACATTCCAATCAGGTAACATTGGGACTCCTTGATTGGTTAGTGGGTGTGTTCGGTACGCTGACCATCAGTTGGCACACACCCCACTAGATTGGGATTGGTTAACATAGTTTGATGGACCTCCCAACTAAATTTGATATAAAAATCTCCAGCTGGAATCTGTTTAGGGGTCTATAAATATCCAGCTGGGTCATCACCCCAATCCATATGTTCACTTCCCCCTCCATCTCCTGTTTCCTCAGGCGGATGGATTTATGGCCCTTTGAAGGCCATATTGGTGATCTGTTTGTTATGGGAAAATAGGTCTTGTCTCCTGGCAGCTGTTGTATCACCTGTGTGTTACTCTGTGAAGTCCTTGAATTAGAGACCCCTAGGCGGGCCAGAGGCCAGTACAAAGATACAAAAGGTTTTCATGTTTACTTAGATACAGTCTCACTATTAGGATATCTCCAACAGGGTACTATATACATAAATCCCTGTTGTATCACCTGTGTGTTACTCTGTGAAGTCCTTGAATTAGAGACCCCTAGGCGGGCCAGAGGCCAGTACAAAGATACAAAAGGTTTTCATGTTTACTTAGATACAGTCTCACTTTAGGATATCTCCAACAGGGTACTATATACATAAATCCCTGAACACATATACCTATTCATACATCTATGAATACATCTATATATATATATATATACCCCTTTATACATATACATATCTATTTACATATTCGTAAACAATCTTAAGGTGCAACACTAATTTGGGGTTTGGAGGGAATGGGAGGCATTGTTGTCGCAGGTGGGGACAGATGTTCTGGTGGCAGATTATGTGTAGCTGCTGTTGTATTGGTTAGCCTGTGACTGTACGGCTGGAGTGTCGGGTGCAGTAGTAAGTAGGAAATTGGCGGGAATAAACTTTTGGTCCAAGTTGGTCAAAAACTGACCAGTGGGGGCAGGGTTTATCCGTTGTTTTGTTTGGAAGGGTCAGGGGTTTGTCCGGTTCGAGTTGTGAAAGAATCGATGGGTTGGAGGGCAGGGGACCATTGTTAATTCATGAATATGGTAAGTTTTTGTCCTCTTTTTAATTTGGGGTACTTTTTAGGCGTGTGAGGCAGTTGGGTTTGGAGGATGTGGGCTATTCTTTCCATTCTTTTTGCAATGGAGCTGCTACTGAGGCGGCTAGGTGGGAGTTGGGCAAAGAAGCAATTCAGAGAATTGGAAGATGGGAGTCTAGGAGGTTCTGTTAATATGTGCGGCCTCAGTTGGTATGATTAGTATTGGCACTTACTAGGTGTTTGGTGGGGGGGCTGTGTTTGTGGGGTGTACCTGTTCTTTCATGTTTTCTTTCTTGTTTGGTGATCTGCCGTGCTTAGTGTGGATCGTAGGTCACTCCTACGTATGGTGGGGTGCCCAGAGAGCGGAAATGAGGCTGGATGGTTGACAGCTTGGCATGTCAAGGGATGAAGTGACATTTCGGTAGATTGGTGTGCCTGGCATGCTGTGGAGCAGGATGGTTCTAGGGATTCGGAAGTTTGCACTTCTGGATAGGCCTCCAGGTGTGGTGGTGGTGCACGCAGAGGAAAATGATTTAGGGAAGAGAGGTATTAGGGATCTAATCAGGGATGTAAAGTTGGAAGTTTTGCGATTGAAGGTGGAGTTTGCGGGGATAATTGTGGTTTGGTCAGACATTGTGGCCAGGAGGAGTTGGTGGGGAGTGCGGTCGATTGAGTGAATTATTAAGGCCCGGATAAAAGTAAATAAAAAGGTGGGTCGTTTTGTTGCAAGAACATCGGGAGTTGGAGTAGCAGACGTGGAGACACTTGAGGAATGATGGGGTGCATTTAAATGCCATTAGAATGGATCTTTGGTTTCTGGGCTTGCAGGACGCAGTCCAGAGGGCACTATGAGTGTGGCGGGGCACTCAGGTGTGAGGGGTCTCACCTGCGTGCTGTGGCAGTTTGGTCTGAAAAGACAAGGGTCTGATGGTAGTATATAGCATTGTGGTGGTAAGGGGGATTCTCGGTGATTGGGTCCCCCTTTAAATATGTGTATGGTCAGTGGCCCCTGAGGCAGTGCTGGGTGGCTAGGGGTCTGTTGATATGATATCTCAAGGAAATTTGTGGTTAGGTTTTACTAATTAAGGTTACTGTTATGTGGTTATAAATGTGATTTAAGAAGGTTTAAATCATTAATGTTATTTATTAAGGTTGATTGATGTAATTGGTTGTGAATTGTTAAGTCACAGGGTATTTATTAAGTTATATGCACCAATAAAAGTTATTTATATTATGTTATGTGTCATAAATCAGCTGCTTGACAGCCATTTTAAGTGCAAAATTGGTGTGGTGTGTTATTTGAGGAAGTGGTGTTTTGGGGAGATGAGGTTTTGATTTAGGTGAAGGTGGGTGAATTTTGGGGCTGGGCAAAAGTCTGGGTTACACTGGTCATGCTCTTTTGCAATTAGGATGATACCAAGTATGCTTTGTCCTGGGCTAATTAGCTCTTAAAGCTATTTCAAAAATTATTTTATAAAAGGTATTTAGGGTTTAGCACTTAAGACACCTGCTGTTGGCAGATTTAACTGTAACCTAGAAAATATTTTTGACATGTACTGTAAAAGTGTGGTTTAATGGATGATTACCAGCAGCTGCAATCCCCTGGTATTCATTCATTCTATTGTAAAAATGAGACATTTGACTATAAAATTCTGAAGTAAAAGATACCCTGAGCAAATTTTCATAATTAATTATTCATAAACAGACCCTTTTAAAAATTAAGGTCTATTGGTCTGACTCTTGAAAAATAATGTGGAAATTGAGAGCAAATTGCCCCACAGGATGCATCTTGCATTGATTGTTGCTCTGTAAAATGTTATCTGTAGAGTGCTCCAAGGCTCAAGATCTGCTTATAAAAAATGTGGCTGGTAAACGTTTCCTAGAGCCTATTCTGCACAGGCTTCCAGGATTGTTTTCAGGCAAAAAAAAGCTTATATTTGCAAAAGCCTAAAAAAACCGAAGGATTAAACAAGCCCAAAATAGTACAAAAACAATCAAGGGTTTGAGATTGAAGTTTATAAACTGAAATTGATGCATTGTCCAGAGAAGAAAACTGCCAGATTTTGAAAGTAAGCACTTCCCATCTTTCTATACCAGTTGTCATTGACACTTTAGTATAAATTGGCTTGCTATTACTTTTCTGGGAGAAATTTGGGAATGCCTTATTTCAGATGCTACTACACTAGTTAAACTTTTTGGCCTGGACAAATTTTTGTATGGTGAGGTGGCAATGGAACATATTATCTATTGAGAACTAATAGCATTTATTTGAATAGTGGTTTAGTCACTGCATCTAATATAGGGGAAAAAATATGATACAAATGCAATAATTGTTGCCAGGCAACATTATATAATTAATTATAATCATTCAGGTTATCAAAATACATTTGTGATTGGATATTTGAATGGCCAAGAATGGATTTTTCTTTGACTCCTTTTTTTCTTTTGTCTTTTATAGACTCCAATTCCAAATTTCTGTCACTAATTTAATTGTACTGTGATGAAATAGATCAAAACTTAAAATAAGTTTAGATCAACTAATTATTAGCTAAAAGGATAGTAATGTAATCTACAGCAGTTGTAGAATGTATAAAAGCTTTCCCTTGACTTTTTAGCAAGTCTGAATATTTTGCTGACATTTCCTTGACTAATTAGAGCACTTGACCTTCATACCCAGTTAAAGATAATGGCTCAGGAAAGTAAACCTTTTAAAACCTATTCTAGAGTATTCTCCAGACTGTCATATTGTGATAATCAGTAATAGTGCAGGCTACATTAAATAGGTGTTTTTTACTTGTTTAAATTTTATCCACTTGAATTTTCCTAATTAAACCTGCATGTTATACATGAAATTGTAGTAGATTAAATAATTTTACAATGACAGGACACATGTATTTAAAGCATGACAATATTAAAATAGCTGTAAGTACAAATTAGCAAGAAGGAAGAATAGAACATCGACTTACGTGGGGTTGCTAAGAAATTCCTGGCTTTAACCCCTTCCAGATGAAATAGAAAATGTGGGGGCATATGTAGAGTGTGGGGGCATATGACAGCCTAATATCTTAGTATGTAACTGTGCAAATATCAGGTCTTTGCGATTCCAAAACTGTTTTTTCTTTTAATGAGAAGCTGTGATGGCAAAGGCACAAGCAAATTTCATGTGCTTGGAGTTACAGGCTGTCATGAAGTTTTTGTTTCTCCAGGGAAAATCAGCAAAGGACATTCACACTGAGATGGCACAAACACTTGGGGAGAAGTGTCCTTCCTACAGCACTATCAAAACCTGGATATCTTGTTTCAAGACTTGGCATTTTTACCGTGGAAGATGAGCCCCTCAGTGGGTGCCCCCCAACCTCAACTGACCCGGCAACCTGCGATGCTCTCCATGAGCTGAATATTGAGGACCGGCAAATATCCGCAAAAAAGATACTTGACATCTCACAGGAGCGTGTTGGGTCTTGTGATCAGCACTATTCTTGGCATGCGAAAGCTTTCAGCGAAGTGGGTGCCGAAATGTTTGAAGAGTAATCAGAAGAAGGAACGAGTTGAAGCATCCAAAGCCATTTTCGCCCATTTTGAAGCTGCACAGGACTTTTTGGCTAGGCTAGTGACTGAGGATGTCTCCACATCTATGATCCTGAAACCAAGGAACAGTCAAAGGAATGGCACCACAGCGGGTCTTCGCGGCCATAGAAGTTCTGAACCCAGAAATCGGTCAAAAAAGTCATGGCATCTGTTTTCTGGGACAAAGGTGGTATTCTGTTGATGGACTACCTACCATAGGGGTCTAGTATCCCCGAACAGTATTATGCTAACCTCCTCGACCAGCTAAAGGAGGCAATTAATATAAAACGCCGGGGAAAGTTGGCCAAAGTGTCACAGATCAGCAGCACAGCTGATCTGGTATTTGTTGCTCACCAGACATATGTCAGATCAGCAGCAGTTGGTTCCCTTACCTTGCTTCTGTTTAGGCTCTGGAGTTAGAGGTGTCGCCGAACCTTTCCAGCTGATTTATCTTCACCTGCCCATCCAGTCCCCGCCCAGCCTGCCTGTTAGCCTCACTATATAAGCTGTGTTCAGACTGATGCTCCTTGCCTTTGCAATAGGTGCGTTTACCTGAGGCTCTAGCTTGTGTCTATTTCCGAGTTCTGATTTCCTGGTTCTGACTCTGGCTTGTTCTGACTTTGATTGTTTGCCACCTGCCCTGACCTGGTCCTGTTCTGGTTTTCGAGATTGTCCAGCGATTGGGACCTACTCTTTGGTTTTATCTGCAGTCAGCTGCTGTCTACATGGGTGTGTCTGAGGGCCGCAACCTGGACGCCGTCCGCAGCAACGTCCATCACTCCTTGCGGGGTGCTCTGGTGAATGCTGGGCGGTTCCTTAGACTCTGCGCCTCATACCTCCGCCAAACGTGCAGATTGCACAGAGGGTCCACTTCCCCACAGTTGTGGCAGATCTGTGACACAAAGGGATCCTTTTTTTGCAGGACAATGCACATAAGTCCGGTGTGGTGGCGGCCAAATTGAACACCCTGGGTTTCCAATTGGTCCACCATCCCCCCTACTCACCTGGCCCCTTCGGACTATTATCTGTCGCCGAATTTGAAGAAACACCTGAAGGGGCAAAGTTTTGAGGACATTTCTGACGTCAAAGATGCTGCTGGGAGCTGGTTTGCAGCCCAACCAAAGGACTTTTATTTGAACGGTCTGGAAAAGCTGCAACTACGCTGTACCAAGTGCGTCAGTCTCAGGTGTTTCTTCAAATTCGGCAACAACGTTTAATATGCAAGTTAGGGTCAATAGGTTTAGAAAAGTCAATCTGTAAATGGATAGAGAACTGGCTTTAAGACCGCATCCAGAGAGTTGTAATTAATGATTCATACTCTGAATGGTCCAAGGTTATTAGTGGTGTACCCCAGGGTTCAGTGTTGGGACCTTTACTGTTCAACATCTTCATAAATGATATAGAGTTTGGGATTTAAAGTACCATCTCTGTGTTTGCCGATGACACCAAACTATGTAATGGAATTAGGTCCATACAGGATGTATATAATATACAAGCAGACCTGGATGTACTGTTTGATTGGGCAGCCAAGTGGCAAATGATATTTATTATAGATAAATGTAAAATTATGCACTTGGGAGCTAACAACATGCATGCTTCATACTGTCTAGGGGGAATACATTTGGGGGAGTCAGAAATGGAAAAGGATCTGGGGGTTCTGGTAGATTATAGGCTTAAAAACAGCATGCCATGCTAAGCTGCAATATCTAAAGCCAGCAAAGTATTTTCTTGTATCAAAAGAAGTATAGACTGCAGAGATGGAGACCCCTGTACAAAGCATTGGTCAGACCACATCTGGAATATGCAGTCCAGTTTTGGGCACCAGTTCACAAAAAAAAACATTGTGGAATTGGAGAGAGTGCAGAGAAGGGCAACTAACCTAATAAAAGAAATGGAGGAGAGATTAGCTGAACTGAATCTATTCTCACTCAAGAGACGTTTAAGGGGAGATGTAATCACCCTGTATAAATATATAAATGGTCCATATAGAGAACTCTCTTCCCAATTATTCACTTTGAGATCATTACAAAGAACAAGAGCACACTCTTTGTATCTGGAGGAAAACCTTTACCTTCACTGTAAGGTAAAATGAAAATGTGGAATCGGCTCCCTCAGAAAGTAGTTTCAGCAACTACTATAGATTGCTTTAAGAAAAGGTTGGATGTTTTTCTGGAAGCATAGAATATAACTGGGTATTAAGGATTGAAAGTAAAAAAAACAGTAACAGTTGATCGAGGGAACATCAGATTTTTCTCGTAATCAGAAAGGAATTTTTTCCCCCTGTTAAAGCAAATTGTACCAGGGTTTTTTTGCCTTCCTCTGGACCAACTATATCTGGACCAACTATGTCTTTTGACATATGACTTATGTCTTTTTTTCAACTGACCTACTATGTAACTATTTTTTTTTTTTTTCAGTGTGCCCAAGATAGACTTATTGTAGTAAGTCACCGCATACTTGCACAGTAAAGTAGTGAACACTACTGTACATTTAAGTACTGTATATTTATCCTTCATAATTTCACAACTGGTATAACTGGTAGAAAAAAAATGTCAGGCTTAAAGTGAAGTTTTAAACATGACGGTAGTAAATGAAGAGAAGGTTATGTAAGAATGTATTGGTTGGGCAAACATTCTAAAAGCATGCTAGAAGCAGGTTACAATTGCCTTTTCCATTGTACCTTACATTCAGATAATGTGCAGGAGGCAGTGGGTTGAGCTTTGCGTTTCTTCTGCTCCCAAGTAGCGACTTGTATGAAATTACTGCTATTTTCTCTTCTTTTCAAATTCTTTGGATAAATAGGATGATGTCATGACCTTAGACAAAGAGTAGGATTCAGCCACACAGCAGTCCAGGGTCATGAGGCAGGGAGAAGCAAAATGCACTAGTGCTCTAGAAAGTTGGGATTTTGGTAAAGAGAGCTCCAGCCATGAGGTGGAGATGCATGAGGTGGGGACTGATTCTCTCAATCGGTCTGATATATAAACATTATGAAAGATAGACTATCATGGGTGATCAAACAAACCTGGATTCATCAAATTTTGAAAAGGGTCATGGAATGAGGGTAATGCAAAGGCTTATATCTCAACCCAGTTTTTCTACACCCACCCTGCTAACTTTAGCAGTGACCTTTGGATGGCAGGTCTCTGTGTCTTCTGTGTCTCCAAAACAATCCTATGTCAAGTGTTGTTATGCTACCGTGACAAAATTGTTGGCTTTGCAACTGCTTCTATTTCAACTGGTGGAATGTACTCCCTTTTGTGGGTTAAAAGTCCATGCTACCAAGGTACCCAGCCACTGTAATTTTGCCCGGGAAACTATCCCCACACTCCACCAGCATGTGGAAAAAGGGGGACAAGTGCCATACTGGGCAAAATGATTGGACTCTTCTGGTACAGGCCAAGAAGTGGCTGACCTCATGCCATCTTTAGCTAGTCTTGTCTTTAATGAGGAAATTAGTAATACATTACTTTATATAGTCTTATTATGAGTGCCATTTATGTACATGAACCTAATTTTATGGGAAGTTCCTTTATATTACAGGCTTTTTTATTTATTTTTTAAAAATGATTCTTAAATTTCTAAAATATTTAATCATATAGCTTATATACAGACACCATGAGGGTATTTACTAAATAGGATACCAACAGAATCAGGCGGTGGTACAAAAACAATTGCAGCAGATTTTGTATTGTACATGTGTCAGTTGTTTACTTGGGAAAAATAAAACATGCATACACCTAAAAATTGGTCTGCCATTTCTTGCAATTAAAAAAATACAATCAGGCAGGTAAGATTATTATATTGCAGAAAAGACATTACCTGTCCCTTCCGCAATAAAGGGCCTGCCTGGTCACATTTTATTTTAAAAATCAGGTTAAGTTCTGCTTTAATGCTGCAAAGTGCCATGCCACTGCAAAGTGCCATGCTAATGTAACGTTAGCACTATTCTTTGCAGCACTGTACTAAAAACCATGCAACATGATAGCATTACCCCGTGGGTTTGGTCCATGAAACCCTGGACTCTCAGGAAGCAGATTGGCATTGGAATATGAACAGGTATGTCTAGTTTTTTTAATGTGCTGAGCCTAACATTTTAAAGAAAAAATATTTAAATGGATCGGAATTTAAATATTGAGTATGTGATTGTCAAAAAGCTCAAATTCTGCATTTTAAAGGCTTCTGGGAACAATGAAAAGCATTGCTATAAGTAATGAACTTGACATTGAATGGTTTATATAAAATCTTTTTGCCTTATGGCTCAAACCTTCATATGGTCAAGTAAAATGCTAGTTATTTTAAATATCCTAGATTTTACAGTGAGGGGGCATTAAAGCATAGATAATGTACTGGACACAAACATGATGAAAATAGAGCAGCAACAAAGCTATAACCGCACATAACCCTTCAACTTTTTATTTTCGTTATGTCTAATGTTATGTATAATTTGTGAATGAGAGTGTTTGTGCATTTAGCTGTTATGAATATGCTACTTTTGTATTCTGCATTGTAAGAGTGCAGTTGTTCACTAACATTCTCAATGCTCCCAGTAATGGTATACGTGTAATTTACAATATAGTTCAATCGCGCGGCAGATAAAATCACTGTAAAAAAGATCAAAAGGACATTTGAATCCGTAAATACATTACAAAAATCCAGCCATGTCAACTACACAATGCAAAGTATTGTGACAATCTAGATTATGACAGTAATTCTGGAGAAAAAACAGTGATGGAAGTTACAATTTGGATGTATTTGTATTCAGAGGATCAAACCGCCAATATCAATTTATCTTCAATATAGTACATCAGCCATATAATCTGATTGCATGCAGAAACTGTCATGTTGTGCTGCTCATCTTTTTCATAACAGGCTGATCTACAAATATCCCTTTCCCAAAATAATTACTGTATAGAAAAAAATCTCCATAGAAACACTACCATGTATATAGACTACTCATACCAAGAAATTAACATTGGGATGGACAAATGCCTAAAAGGATACAAACTCACTTTACATACTGTTATATACGTACAAGACTACTGCTGCCATGTAATAAGCGAAACATATTTCATCTAGTCATCACTACCTAGTGCACTTTTAGTTCAATACACAGACAGTCTATATGTATACACCAGGCATGAGCAAACTACGGCCCCTGGGCCACATATGGCTCATTAGGCTTTTTTATCTGGCCCGTTGAACTTACTCTCTGTAAGTTCAACAGTGTCATGATGGCATTACTCTGCCCAATCTCCCATCGATCCGGCCCCCCTGCCAAATTTTTGATCAGATTGCCCACCCCTGGTATATACTGTATAGTGTAATTTTTTTAGTGTCAACTAGGCAGTTATAAAGCATTACAAATATTTGTCTGAAGTAACCTGAAAAAAAAGGCAGATATGTCCCCGCAGTTTTAGAGAAACAACTCAGGACTGTATAATGACCATAGTGGATAATGCCTGTAAAACAAGCACATACATCACCTTCTTTTAAATGAAAAATAAAAATTGATTGAAATATATAATAAGAACATATACAATAAGCACTGGCTCCGCTGTTTATGGTAACCTCTGAAGGCACATGTGACAAAGCAGGAGAACTGTTGGGGGATAGGGAGAGTTGTCACTCCATATAAGTATGAAACATGGCTTTAATTCTTTAATTTTAAAGTTATTGTATCTGCATGAATAATTGGCCATGTACAAAAAATGATTTTGCTTTTACAGAATAGACTTCAAGCAAAAAAGTTTGGCACATGAAGGCGTGTTCTTACTATTTTTTTTTATACTGATGACACTGTTTAGCTTTCTATTATGAGAAAAAATATTCTGCTTCATAGCATTAACTTTCTGAATTTTAATGCAATCAAGAATTCTTGTTTTAAAACTTAATTGCTTCTAAAACATTGAGTGGTTTATATTTGTATTGTACCCTTCAGCCCATATATGTTGTGTTCTGTTAAAAAAAAAAGAATAAAGGACATATTTTAGTTTATAAAAACATGCAGGTGTTGTAGATCGGAGGTGTTGATGAAGGTATTAGACACCATGGATTTGGTTTAGGTATGGAATACACACTGCTCATTCAGAAAATGAGAAATATTATTTTTTTTTCTTGCAAATGGTTACTTAATTGAAGCTTTGCCTTAAGTTCAGTGAATATTCCCCATGCTAGAAAAAACAGTCTTTGTCCATTCAGTAAATGAACTACTTATTTTCTGTGCTATTAGATTTGATTACATGTAAAACCTCCTCATACACTCCCATCTGTTAGAGATAGATACACAACCAGTTCAAATACCTGCAGTATTTTTTTTTTGTATGGAAATAATGCACTTTAGTAAAATGTAGTATTGATGGTAATAAAAGATTTTATGAATACATTTAGAAATAATAGTGATTATAAAGGTTTTGTGGTTCACTTAAAATCATTTTAATAACAATATTGTTTTTAAGAATATTTCCTTTTTCACATATTATGTAGTAGAATACATTTAAATCTAAATCACAGGTAGCACATTTGGACTGAATATTCAAATTTTATTTACACAAGATAAGTATGTCTAAAACTTTTCAACAGATAATCTGTTGTCTGTGTCAAATGTAAATTTTCTTAAAGTGAGCCTAAACGCCTTAATCAGACCTAATATTAAACATCTATTCTTACTTATATGCATTGGAATGTCAGTTCTCATTAGTGGCACTGGGTTTGTCAGCTTGCATCCACGAAAAATAAAACATTTGTTATATGTGGAGGCCGCCATCTTGTGTGTGGCAGGTTGAACTTGTCATTATCTCCTGACCTTCTTCTTGGTCCTCTGCCCTCCCTCACTTTTCAAGCATCATCAAACAAACATATCAAGGTTTAGAACTACTCCACTGCTCTGAATAATCAAGTTTGGTGCCTTATTTTCTGGAGAGCCCAGGGGGAGGTAACAGTGCAGGAGGTTTAACCTCACTTGTGGTAAAAGGGGTACATTTAAATACTTATAAAAATATAAGTATTTTAAATTTCCCCCTGGTTCCGCCTACCAGCCCAACGGTCCCACCCTCCAGCCACACACTCGTGAGCAGATGCCCGGCTGGCATCTGCTTCCCCTGGACTCGCATCCCCAACATTCACACTTCGGGGACGCAGATGCTGGCCAGGCACCACCAGGTTATACAGATACCTGGCCAGCATCGTCAGGGGAAGAAGATGCCAGGAACCACTGGAGGACACCACAGCTGGAGGACACCCCTGAAACGTGGGAACCAGGTAGGACTTTTTAACCCCCTGGCAATTCCACCCTGAGTGTGGCTCAGGGTTACCATTTTTGGTATGGAAAATTCACCCCGACCCACACTCGGGAATACCACCAGGGAGGCTAAACAGGAGTATAACCCAGAAAAATTAGTATAACCTGGGTTTATATAGTTTAGAACTCCAAGTTAAAAATGTGAGTTTAGGTCTGCTTTTACGTAATGTTGGAATGACCATATATAATAAGGTAATGAGATGATATACCATGTTGTACCATATTGTACCCTAGTTTTTCTTTCTAGTGTTGCTACATGCAGCAGCACAGGCAGAAGTAATAAAGTCCTCTGTAGCAGTCATTCAGCAGCTTTGCAGCATCCTCCCCACTATGTGTGCTCTTACATTGTGATGTGTCTTTCCAGCATCCTCAGTAAACACTGTGGGTTGTTTTTTGCCTTGCTGTTATCAACATGGACAGCTGAAGGGAATTAGTTTAAATGTGCTGTTGGCATGAACCCATTAGTTCCTGGCCACAGCTCTGTCCAGCCATAGGACACAAATTCTTTAGCACTGATTGAGTGTTGTGGTGTTATACTTGTCTTACCTGCTTGGAACATGACTTTCTACTTGGGAACATTGTTGCTGATTCTGCCTAATACTTACCTAGCGATTGTTAGGTGCCTGGACTGATGTTTGTGACCTTGATTCTGCATCTGCCTTAAGGCTTTAGATACCTAGCTTGGCTTCCTGACTTCCCATGTGTGACCTTTGTTACCTGGACTTGATTTTTGCCTGACCCTCCTCTGCTGAATATTTTCTGTTGTTTCCCAGACACTGACCATAGACTGTCTGACTTCCTGTTTCTGTGTGGCCCTGTCCTCCTCCTGTGTGCCCCTGGTAGTCCTCAAGTCTCCTGTACCTCAAATGCTATACTGTGGGTACGCAAGTATATGCTGGGATGGCACATAGCACCTCCTGCAGCAGTCTGGGGGTGCTAATATGGGTGAAGAGTAAGGCGGTGATTGGGTATAGCCACTGAAAGGAGACTGGTAATCCACTGGGGCTTTGCACAAGAATCCTAGTAAAAAGGGTTTTTACCAATTTTCAAATAGTTTTAGGCTGCTTTTTAACATCATGGACATTGAGGTGCCTTAAAAAAACAAAAACAAAATTGCTTTGCAACACTTGAACATGTAACTGTGCTGTATTGGTGCACAGGTTGCATTTTGCTGTCCCAGTTACTGAACTTCCTAATATTTAATGTAGTAAAAGCAATGTTGTCAGACAATTAAGAAGCAAATCTTTTCTTAATTTACATTTAAAAAGATCCACAGGAAGTACTGATTCATTGTCAATTTTAAAAGTACCCCCGCTTTGCAGAGATTATAAAAATACTTTTTAATAGGAGCTTAATATAAAAGACAAGACTGAAAGCATACATAGTCCACCACCGACTCAGTTCTGAATTAAATTACTGCATGAGACCCACTTGTAATACTAAGTTCTAATTATGGCTAAATGAGAATAATTTGCACATGACATGGTCCAAACTTCAAATGAGGCAGTTTATGAAGTCGGAGGAGCATATGGCAGTGCAAGATAAGAGAAAACAATTCCTAAATCTTTTCTTTTTTATTAAGTAGCATTATTTTATCTGTAACAAGCCTTTATTTAGATACATATGGTGGTTAAATAGTTATGTAAGGTAAAATAGATGCAATCATATGTTCAGCCTTTCTTAAAGTAGAACTCATTATGTATGCCCAGCATATATTTTGCAGTTTATCAGCAGAAACTTACATTGGTCGATAATGAGGTTAGCGAGCATTTAATGATGTAAAACATTCACTGATTTGTTGCTCTTGTACCACTTTTCTATTCTGATACCTGGCTGCAAACACAGTTTGGGAATTTTACTAGTGTCAAGGTGTTGCTTGGTACTGCTACAAAAAGTAGAATAAAGGTAAAAATGCAGCTCTATATAGAAAAGGTTGACTTTAAAGTGAGGTGCCACCACTTTTGAAGAAAAGAAAAAAAGGACTTGTAATGCAGCTTATTCCTCCCATGTACTGGTTGCATTGATGTACAGGAAGTATGAACTATGTACTGTATGCTGGAATATGGAAATTCAATCAAAATGGCTAGGCAGGGTTTTGATGGAAAAACTGACTATGGGAGAGATAAAAAAGCCATACATCAAAATGATGTCACGTATCTCAAAGATCGGAAGCAATAAGACCATGCCCGGACAGATCTTCTTTGATGCTTGATGTGGCTAGAATTCCAAGGGAACCAAGGGTAAGTAGTAGGATTACCAAGTATTTCAGCATAAATGGTAACACAAATGTAGAACCGTCTAGTATAGTGGGGTCTCGTTAGGGTTTAAGGGGTTATTGTTAGTGTGTTCCGGACAGTTTTAAATTTTTTTCTCCCCAGGGAGTGATAGTTGACTATCTTCTGTTTCAGAGAAGGCACCTGACCTTAGAAAGTTAGTAGACGATCACTGCCTTGGAGCATTATTTTTTTTGGTCTATGGTAATGTTTGGTGCCTTTTTGGGCAGTCTCTGAAACATGTTAGTTAAATGGAGAACTGAGCTAAGGGGGAGCATTGCCATGGATTACTAAAGAAGCTAAGAAAGTCAGGGCAGGAAGGCCCTGGGTCCTGAAAATTGGACACTGGGGAAATAACTAGGTTCCCAGTGGACCCAGAAGAGAGGTGCTTTAGGACAGGTTCCCAGTGGTGCAGAATTTGGTACTTTTATTTAAAGGGGATACCGACTCCAGAGATGAAAAGCTTCTCTTACAGCGAGTTAAGTTCATGTGTTATTTTATATGTTTAATTTGGCTGTGTTAGGTTGAGTACACTATTATAACAGTTTCTTTGTATTACCTTGTACTGATAAGAACCCTAAAACAATCATATGCATCATATAACATTAGGCAGATAATAAAATTAGGAAAATAAACACAGAATGAAAGGCAGGCAATATTACAATTTACTGATATGAAATATAAAAGCATGTAAGGACAGAAGCTTGTACCTTGAGGCTAGAGCATTCCCCTTCAATTAACATTTTATTAGCTGACCCCTGTGCTCTGTAACCTTTTCTTTCCTTATACTACATTTAGACTGTACAATTTCTGGCAGCACAACTAGTAGGAACATCCAGATGACACACAATTATGGTGAGCTATATAAACAATAATAATTACAGAAGGCAAGGTATTAAGAGATTAGGTCACCAACATTACGTAAACATAAACCATCCTGTTAATGCACTATAAAGCTACAAAGAGAAACAGGAACAATACAAATGTTTGCAGCTACATTGCTGTGAAAAAGTCCTTGCAATTTGTGTTCAAATGAAGTGCAGTATACTTTTTGCTATGCAGGAATGGAACTGAGAAAATAACATTAGGCAAGTGTAAGCAGTAGATATTCACAATATAGTTTGTCTCAAGTGTGAGCCAAGGAATTGCAGTTATTTCTGCGGAATCATCAGGGATGAGAAATAAAGCGTTCATTTGCCTGTCAGTTAAGTGGTAACTGCAATGATGCTTATTTAACTAAAGTACTGTATTTCCAATTGTATAAAATATCACAAGTGCACTATAAAACAGCTATACTAAGTTACCTGGGAGACTGAAACAGATATTTATATTCCACAAAGCAACAATCTAACTAGGAAACTGATGGCATTTCATTTCAGTTAACTTTACATACTCAATATTCTGCAGACTTGCCTCTTAATTTTTTAAAATTGTCTGATATGTTTTGTTTTACGTCTTAGCCTTCTTGATTGGAAGACATCTAGTTTACAGCGTTACAACCGTGGTCAGAGATGTACACACACTGCCCAATTTATTTGGTACATATATTCAACTGCTTATTAACACAAGTATCTATTCAGCCAACCACATGGCACTAAATCAAAACATTTAGACATGTAAACATGATGACCAAGAGAGGTGATATAAGTGACTTTGAACATAGCATGCTTGTTGGTGCCAGGTGGGCTGTCTCCGTTTTGTCAGGAATTGCTGATCTGCTGGAATTTTCACATACAATCATTTCTAGAGTTTAGAATGGTCTAAAAAAGGGAAATTTACAGTCAGTGGCAAATGCCTTGTTGATGCCAGAGGTCAGAGGAAAATAGGCAGGCTGGTTTAATCTGAAGAAAAGCAACAGCATTTAAGAATTTACAACAAATAACTTACAGCAGTAGAAGACCATATGGTTTGCCATATGCTTATTAGTTAAGAAGGGGAACCTAAGGTTACAGTTTGCAGGAGCTCACCAAAATTGGACAAGTGCAGACTGGAAAAATGTTGTCTGGTTGCATAAGTCTAATTCTGCTGTAACATTCAGATGGTAGGGTCAGACTCTGGCATTGATAGCATGAAAACATGGACCCCAGCCTGTCTTGTATTACCGGTTCAGGTTGTTGATGCTGTAGTGGTATAGGGGATATTTTTTTGGCACACTTTGGGTAACTGTAGTAACAGCTCATCATCATTTAAATGCTAGAGATTACCTTTGTATTCTTTCTGACCATGTCCATCCCTTTATGACTGCAGTTTATCCTACTTCCTGCCATGTCACATAACTAAATAATGCCAAACTGGATCCTTGAGCATGACAATGAGTTCATTGTAATCAAATGGCATCCACAGTCTTAGGGATTTTGGGATGTGGTGGAACGGGGGTTTCTCATCATGTATGTACAGTCGACAAATTTGCAGCAATTGCACAAGGCCATATTATCAATATAGACCAAAGTCTCTGAGTAATGTTTCAAGCACGTTGTTAAATCTGAAGGACAAAGGGCATCCAACACAGTCCATCCCACAGTCCACCTAAAAGGTGTCCATCAGACTGCTGTTTCATAAAAAATAACTACAAATGCAGAAAATGTGACAAAATGTTAACATAGACATGACTTTTAGTGTTTCCTTTTATGTAGGATTCTACAGATAAATTGTTTTTTTCAGTTACTTGATTTTTTTTATACATGCCAGTTATTATACCAGGATTAAACTAAATTTGTCATGACAACAGAGATTGTATTTTTCTTCTATCTAATGTTAGATGGAATAAAATATGTAATACAAGGATTTTGTCATGTGTGGGCACAATGATGACATACAGCTTTTTTCCAGGATCAAGGATTTATCAGTAATAAGTGCTAAATTGTAAACACACTAACCCAAAGCAACAGATGAAAGGTATAATCAAATATAAAAATGAAGTAGAAAAGATTTTTTATTTTGAATACTGTAACTGATATAATTAGTAAAAATACTTGTCATGCATCTGCGGATCCTGAATTTAAAAAAAAACAGTATTTGCACATAGCTCAGCTTGATACTTATCACACAGCTCATTGGGCCTGATTTATTAAAAGTTAAAAAACTTTTTTTTACTGCTACTGTCTATTGAATTGTTGTTTTTATGTTTATGAAATATTTATATGAGTATCAACTGTGGTACAGGTTGACAATAGAAAATCCGGCCATCGATAATCCAGAACCTTTAGTTTCCTGGCAATAATTTCGGATCGCATTTTCAATGCAGGGACTGCAGTACACTGTCTCGCCACTAATGTTTTCATGACACTGTTCTACAGAAACAGCTGTTAGGTCTTGGTTACTACACTAAATACACATTGAGACGTCCCTGCTGCCTGCTCCCTGGAACTCTGCCAGATGTTTTCGGTGCTGCGAGAGGAAGACTGGCCTGTATGGGGAGGTAAGTATAAAAAAAAAAAATCGGGAATTTTCAAGAAGCAGGCACACCTCAGGGTGCTGGATTTTTGATTGTCAACCTGTACTAGTATTTTTAAGGGAACTCCAGCAATAAACTTTACTTTTTAAAGGAACTGCAATAGTTATAGTTGCAATTTCATGTAGTTTTAGGTATCATGTTCTTTGTCTCTAAATGTCCCATATACCATTTCTATAGTGTTCACCAGAAACTGTTGATCCAGGGAACATCCAATTGAACCCAAATTGAAATTGAGTTTTTTTTGCCTTCCTCTGAATTATCTATGTATATATGGTTTAACCTGGGATATGCTGGTTTCTAGCATGTTTAATTCCATATTGGTTAAATTGATGTCTTTTTTCAACCCGATTAACTATGTAATAACTGTTGTAGCCTCAGTCTCTTAAAGTTCTCTTCAGCAATACTTGTTTTGAATGTTATCTGTGCCCATTGATGAGGACTGCACTTCAGTCCTCTTATATAGAGTAATTTGATGTTTGTATTTCTGAACTGTATAGTGATACCAGTTGGTGGGGGGTATGTTCTACTGTTAATTTGGATCCTACAACAGAGAACAAACCACACATCTTTGATACATGTCTGCTATCATTTGTTATGTTTGTGCCAATGCCAACTGTAGGTTAGTTCAGATTCAAACATGAGCAAATGCAATTTTATAAGATGATCCATCGGATAATGCATAACCCTGGACAGTTACCATCTAAAAAAGAATAGTCCAGGTAATGTACAATTTCTTTGTACATACAAATGTATTACAAAGTTTAGGTTGATGTGGGATATTTGTTGAAGTTAGGATGGATTACAGACCCAGAAGAACAGATTCACAAATCTTTTGGCAGGCATACTTGTTCTTCTGTATGTATTTTACTTGGCACTACAGTGTTTTCTTGGATTACAGCTTTAAAATAAAGAACTTGCAAAAAATGTTCACTAACAGAAATGGAGTTGTGATTTACAGCATGTGTTAAAATTAATATAATTACAAACCTAATATTCTATGAAATGATTGTAATACAAATTGGGTAATAAAAATGATTATATAAATAGAGAACGTGAATGAGAAAAATCATCAGTGTACGGCTTGTCTGTATGAAGGGGATATCCACACATTGTGCCAAAGGCAAATTGTATAATGCATCACTGCTTCTGTGTTCTAGAGTATAGAAGCCATAAAAATAATGTACAAATATATCAACTGAGTATGCTGATGGCCTAAATGGCACAAGCCCAAGGGTAAAATGTTTATTGGCTGGTTTGCCATGGTCTTTTCTCTTTTTGTATACTGCTAAATAACTTACCCATGTCTGCAGTCTAGCATGTGATTGCTAAAAAAAAACTCACTTATACTAAATTTTAAGCAACACTGAAAATACCATTTGTTTGTATTGCCATGTTTTAAAATTAAGAGAAAATATTTGAGAGAAAATTGAGAATATTTTTTGTAATAATATCCTGCAATATATCTTACACAGTAGTTTCTAACACAAACATTAATTTTATGTAAAAAGTACAGTTAATTGTATTGGTGCATATAAAACCACAGAACCTAATCCAGGGTTATAGTAGCATTGTAATTAATAAAAAGTATTAGTAGAGTAGTGTAGAGTAGAGTAGTAGAGTAGAGAGAACCTGTATTCATTTTAAATAGGCCCCAAAACAGAAAACCAGAGACTCTTCCACATTAATACTAAAAACAGATATTTTTGCAGAATAAAAACCCTAAGAAAATATATGTCTCACAATTATATTCTCCACCTAACTATTTATTATCCAAAAGTCATGACTAGGGTAGTGCGGATGCCTTGCCCTTGCTCTTTTATATGTTCCCCCCCCCCTTTTTAACCCTCCCCCAATTCCATATTATATTCACCCTTTCCCCTACTTGCCAACCTACCTCATATCACCACACAACACTTTTTGGACTTAAATTGGCTGGCAAGCAGCCGTTTCCCCTATTAACACCCTCCACTGACCGTGCACCCCTCCAGCTAGTCCTTGCCACAATATCCGACCATACCACCAACATACCCGGAAATTCCACCTGCAACCTTAAAAAATCCAACCTAATGTCCCTGATCAATTCCCTTATCCCTCTTTTACCCAAATCATTACCCCCCGCATGTACAACCAAAACATTGGGTGGCCTATCCAGGGCTGCGTATTTCCTGACCTCCGGTACCACCCGACTCCACAGCATTCCTGGCACTCCAATCCACCGTACCGTAGCCTCTGTCCTGGGCACTCCCAGTTGCCTACCGTCAGCCCTGACCGCAGCTCTCCGGGCACCCCACCAAACGTATGAATGGCCAAGAATCCACACCAAGCCTGAGTTCCGACCTGAAAAAACAAAGCAAACCATGCCAGAAAAACCCCCGACACTCCAAGTAAACTCACCACCCCCCCATATTTCAACTCCCATATCCCCCTTTCTTTTACAATAATTGTGGCCTAACATACACCTTAAAACGCTCCGATTCCCAACGACCAATCTGCTTAATAGTTGGCTCGTCCACCCCCCACCTAGCCGCCTCTGTGGCTGCCCCAATCCGAAATGAATGCGCCGAATATTCTTTACTCTGTACCCCCAGCAATGCCAAACCTTGACGAAATACTGCCACAAATTGAAAACGTGACAAGTATGTCCCGTCCTCATGCATCAAAAGGGGGCCCGGTTTTTGAGGCCGAACCCTCAAAAATTCCCCCACAGCCCACACCGGACAGACCCCTGAACCTTCCAAGGAAAAAAGAGACACCCGTAAACCTTTGCCCAACTGATCCGTTTTTGACCTCCGAATTTTGAAACTCACCTTATCCGCACTACACTCTACATCATCCGCTAGCAGACCTCCTGGTCGATCTCTCGCCGGGCTCACCAGTTTGCCTATCCGCATGGCTCCAAAGAACGCCGTCACAAAGGCCGCCCTAAACAGTAAAACTTCATAATCCCCAAAACACAGTACCTTCAATTTCCTCACCAAACCCTTCAACAAGTCAAACGACAAAGGCCGTCTACTGTCACACACCTTCTTCCCCCTTCTAAAACCTTTAAGAGCTTGCCTCACAATAAAAGACTTTGTAACGTCTTCCATCCCCCTCAACTTAAAACCAAACGCCAAACCCACCATCATCCTATTCACCCCCGCAACCGACACACCCTCAGCAACCTTCTTAGCCAACAGACCTAACACCCCAACCGCAGGCGTGTCACTGACCCCTCTTGCCCACTCTGCCTGCCACCCCACCCATTCGGACCATACCGCCTCATACGCCTTCCAAGTCCTCTCGCTCACCGACCTCCAGACAAGCCCTCTGATAACCCCCTCGCAATGTCCCACAGATGTTCCGGGCACCTCTGACCAATGTCCTTTGCCTCCGGAGCCAACGTGCGAAATCTGTCCCACTGTAAACGAGATAATGCGTCAGCCACCTTATTATCAACCCCTGGAATATGCTTTGCAAAGATAAACACATTATATGCCATGCACTTAAAAACCAGATGCCTTAATAACCGCACAGCAGGACCCGATGAAACTGTAAAGATGTTTATCGCCTGTACCACCCCCAAATTATCACAATAAAAACGAACTTTTTTGTTCGCCAATTCCTTACCCCATAGTTCCAGGGCCAAAACAATAGGAAACAACTCTAGCACTACTAAGTTCTTAACCAAACCCTCCTGTATCCAACTCTGTGGCCACACCCCCGCACACCACTTACCCCGAAAATATGCTCCAAAGCCAACCCCCCCAGCTGCATCAGTAAATAACTCCAAATCCACTGTATCCACAGGCCCCTCCAACCACAATGCTTTCCCATTGAAGTGCCCCAAAAACAAATCCCATGCCTCTAAATCCGCCCTCACCCCCGCATTCAAACGAACAAAATGACCCGGCGCCTTGACCCCCGCTGTAGCCGCCGCCAACCTCCGGCAGAAAACCCTGCCCATCCTCACCACTCTACAAGCAAAATTTAACTTACCGAGCAAGGACTGCACCTCTCTCAGCTTCATTTTTCTGCGCCCTTTAGCCGCCTCCACTTCACATCTTAAAGCATCCAACTTGTCCCGCAGCAACCTGCTATCCATTGCCACTGTGTCCAATTCAATGCCCAAAAAGGTCAAGGCCGTAACTGGCCCTTCCGTTTTGTCATCCGCCAATGGAACCCCAAACCTTTCCGCCACGTGCTGCAAGGTAGCTAAAAGCACCCTACACACTGAACTGCCCGCCGGCCCAATCAAAAGAAAATGGTCCAAATAGTGTATAACCGAATCAACTTCAGACACAAATTTAACCACCCATTCCAAAAAAGTACTAAACTGTTCAAACAAAGCACAGGAAATAGAACAACCCATTGGCAAACACCTATCAACATAATACCCCCCTTCCCACTTACAACCCAACAACCGCACACACTCCGGGTGAACAGGTAAAAGCCGGAATGCGGCCTCAATATCCGCTTTCGCTAACAAAGCCCCCGGCCCATATCTCCTCACCCACCTGATTGCTGCGTCAAAGGAAGTATACGCCACAGCACACACTCCCGGATCAATGCCATCATTCACCGAACCCCCCCTGGGAAACGATAAATGATGAATCATCCGAAATTTCCCCGGTTCCTTCTTAGGCACCAATCCCAAGGGGGAAACGACCAAATCCGCCAATGGTGGGGAAGCAAAAGGACCACTCATCCTCCCCAAACTTACCTCCCTTGCTAGCTTGTCCTTCACCACTTCCGGAAATCTCAGCGCTGATCTCAAATTCTGCGGCTCCCTCGTCAAACACACAACCTCACTAGGAATCCGGAATCCCACTGTAAACCCTTCAGCCAGGACTTTGGCCGCCGCCCTATTGGGATATTTATCTAAAAAGGGGCGCATCCTTGCGACCATCACCGGTGTCAACCCCTTTTCCAGCCCCATCTCCACCCTTTCCTGAACCCTGTTTAAAACACCTGGACAATCCATGATTCCCCCCACATCCGGAACACTCGTGCCGAAAGCGACACCCTCCCCCAAACTTGCAACCCCCTTCGTTGTATAGCCAACACACCCCTTTCTTTTTATTTGTCCCTTGTATTCCCCCAACCAGAGACACCCCCCCTCCCCCTTGAAAGGGCTGCCCTCCTCCTTGCCTCCCCACAGTCATCAACCGCATCCACAAACCTATATCCTTGTGATCCCACCGTAAAGAAGGCCTCACCGCTTTCCTCTGCCTAAACTGGTCATCATAGCGCAGCCAACACACCCCCCCATACTGTCTATACGCTTCCCGCACAGTATCCAAATAGCAAAAAAGTGCCGCACACTGGTCCTGCTGTTTCTCACTAATCACCCCCGCCAAAATACAAAATGCCTGTAGCCAATTCATAAATGTACGGGGTATGAGCCTGTGCCTCCTCAGGTCGCCGTCCTCCTTATGTCCCTCCCCCCCAACCCCTCTGTCCAAATTAAATTGTTCCAACGGCAATAAAGAAAATATATCAACATATTCCCCTCTCCCAATTTTTTCCCGCATATCCTCTTTCAAGTGAACACCCAATGGCCCCTCAAAACATACATAAACTTCTCCCCTCGCCGCGTCCCCTATCATATCCTTCCCTCCCACCCCCCCACTGACTTCCCCCCCACCCCTTCTCCCAGCGCAGAACCTTTTTCACCCTGCCCCGACTCTTTGACACCCCCACCACCATTAAGACTGCCCTCCATACTGACCTTGCCATCCACAGACCCCCCGATCCCACTCTCCCCTCCCCTTGACATGCTTTCCTCCCCACTAACCGCCCCCACACCACTAGCCAGTACTTGCCTTTCTCCCCCTACCCCCCCCTGCTGATCCCTTGTCCCCAAAAATCCCCCCTTCTTCCCCACTTGTACCCGTATCCATCCCCCTTACCGCTGTATCCCCCAAATTCCATTACACGAGGGCCCGGCTTCAGGTGAGGCCCTCCAACGCCGCTCTGGCAATTCAGGTGAACGAGGGCTGCGCTCCCTGCCAGCCGCAGCCCCCCTCCTGGACGCCGTGCGCCGGGTCCTTGCAGAACGCGGGGCGCCGGCTTCAGGTGCGGCCTCCCCTGACAAGGCCGCACCCGACCTTAAACAGGGGCTGCGTCCCCTGCCGACCACAGCCCCCATGCCACTCGCTCTATCCTGGGACCTCACACCGCCGGAGGTCCCAGGCCTTGGCAAGGCCTCAACCGCTGAGGCCTCCACACTCCTCTCCAGGGGGCTGCGCTCCCTGACAGCCGCAGCCCCCCCAGCAGGACTCCGCCAAAGAAGGGGATTCCTCCCTGACTTAGCGCTGCTACGAGCAGATCTGCGCCCGCCAGCCCGGCCAGGAGGGTCCCTAGAGGGGCTCCCAAGATGGCGCTGAGTCCTAATAAAAGGGTCTGGACTTAGGCGCACCGGGGCTCTAATCCTCCGCGGCTGTAACCCTTCTACTCTACCTGGTGGGGGACCCCCTCCTGCATCCCCCACTGCTTCCGCAACCCTAGCCTGCAGCCAAGCTTCACCATGTGAAGCCGCTGCATCCCTAAGCTGCCTCATCAATGCGTCAAGAGACTCCATTGATGCTACCTATCTCAATTTTCTTTTTGCAAAAATGTGACCCCCTCTGACACAGCTCCCCCCTTATATCTATCCCCTTACTCCGCCCCACGTTTCTTCCTTACCAATCCACCTTCGTGCATCTTTTAATTCTTTCACCCTTCCTCCACCTCTCTTCACCACCACTCCCCCCCCTTCTATTTTCACCGGGCAGCCCCTTACACTCCTCTCATGAAGGCCCTGCTCCTATTTTGCTATGGGCCTTTCTCATCACCCACCTGAGCTCCATCCCCTGATATGTTCCCCCCTCTATAGGGCTTAGTTGTAGAGATGACACTATTTACAGCACGGTATTATAATGATGTCTGCTCTCCACCTACAACTTATTGAGCAGTAAAGTAAATTAATAAACCTTTGATCTGCATATGATGTCATTTAAAGCAAACCTACCATTAAACACTAAATAAATATAATCTGTTTATTTTATATTGGCCCCTATTTTTTTAATTTACCATAATTACTATTTCAAACCACTACCACCACAATAAAATAGGACAATTTTACATCACTTTCATATGTCCAATAAAACCAAAATATAATAAAATCAGATAGTCCATAGTAGAAATGTAAACATTGTTCTAGACCATAAATGGTGTACAGTTGTGAATTCTACAGTGGTTAATGACCTTTTTTATTTAGATTTAAATTTTTTTTATATATTAATACACACAGCAATAATGAATACAAACTTAATACAAAAAAATTAATACAAAAAAGCAGCAAATTTATTAGTAATATAATCAGTCTTAAGAATATAAAGAAATCACAACAGTACTATTTCTCTAACATGACTTCAAGAAACAGTTTAGCTATACACTTTATATCCTTAAATCTAAAAGAAATTTAAATATTTTGTGAAATATTTCTATGTATAGCATTCTTACATCTGTTGCATAAAACCCTTGATTGAGTTGTTACAATCCCCTATAAGTTTTAAAGTCTGCAGACTGGACCAACCATAGTCCAACTTTGTTTTATGTTGAGCATTCTATTCTCTCTAGTTCTTACTGTGCATCACTTTTGATTTATTTAATGTTCATTTCTTCTTCATTTCATACATGCTTCCAACATATTTTTGGGTGTTCATCTATTTATAGTATAAAAGATGATATTAGCTCCCACATTGATGATTAACCAGATTGTTTTTCACCAAGTGCTGGAATTCATTTGGCTATATGCAAGCTACATCTGTTATCTTCCACGAGCCATCTGGCACTGATGAGCATATTGTGGGGCATTTTTTCTACAAAAATTAAAAAAAGACATCCACCTATAAACAAAATTTGTTATTCATTTTAGTGTAACTTCAAATTATTTCCAATAGCCTTTCAACTCATAAATAGTTTAAAAACTGTTCAAGTACTTGATAGACACTAAGGTGTTCATTCGTCAATTGTTTTCACACAAAATGAACACAACTTTTACCCAGTGTTTACACATTTTTCATTTAATTTAATTAGAAAAATGTGTTAATCATTGGTAAAAAGTTGTGCAAATCTTGGATGAAAACATTTATAAATAGACTCCTAAATACATTTTACAAAACCTGATGCTGTAAGTTGAATAAAAGTTGTGTTTGCTGTAAGAAAAATATAAAGTGTATATGAATAATTTTATATCCCATGTTACCATGTTTTGCCGCAAATAGCATTGTTTGTACGGGATGCAAATTTTTAGTTACTCAAAATAAAAATGCCACAAATTACCAAAAGCCTAAAGGGAGAGTTTTATTAAACAATATGCTAAATGTGATCCCTATATGCCCTTAATATTTAAAACTTATTTTCGATATCCAAATTAGGTACAGACTCATAATCAAGTTAACTGAGACATATTAATACTGCTAAATTTAGCCTGCACATCTAAGCAATAATACCAATTGGGCATGAAAAGGTTTGGTAAGGATTTAATAAATTAATCAGCCACAGAATATTATTAGCTAAGACAAACTCACTGTGAAGTACTGAAATTAATTGTTATATTTTGTTCCACTTATAAGTCTTTTAAACTGAGTCTTTCATTAACAACTAAAGAAATTAGTCATGGAACATCCTTCTTATGTAAGGTAAATACAAATAATTGTGAAATATTTTATGATAAGCAAGCTTTTTTTTTTATTAACATTTGATGATTAGTGAATTTGTATCTTACATCTGTTAAAAAAATAGGTCTTAGAAAAAAAAATAATTTATATTGTAACAATCTGAGCTAAGCAAAGCTGTCATTTATGTAAATGGTTATGTTTTTACAATTAACATGTAATTAAATTGTCATTTTCAAGCCTCACTTCATGATAAAAGAAATAAAAATTGACTAAAAGGTGTTCACAACATGTAAATAGCTACATGCAAATGAGCAAATGAGTTCTGATTGGTTTACTTACTGATAAAGCTCTCCAAGACTGGTGAAGATAAGCTATCATGGGTGAACCTGGGTAATCCAGCAAACATGACATCTTTTGTCAGACAATAAATTCTAAACCAATGTCAAGTCTGGAATTCCCATTGTTCAATTACTTATAGTAGCTAAACTATAAATCATAGGACTATGGAAAACCTCGGACTCTTCTTTGCTTCTTCTTCTTCACTGATGATGTCAACCTTCAAAGCTCTTCAAAATTTGGCCTACAGCATTTCCTGTGATATTAAAAAGTTATAGGGTTATGACCTGACGCATCTGCCATTTTCTTTTCAGTTCTTGAATATGTTTGTTTTTTGATTTTTTTATAATTATATACATTGCATATTTTGATACCTCTTGCCCTTGTATATTCTGGATGTTCTTACATGACCCCCTACCACAGGTAAAGGCCACCCTGATTGTTGTGTACTTTTGCCTTACAATCCCTACTGAATATATTGTGTGTTATTTGTACACTGTAGCCCT
This sequence comes from Pyxicephalus adspersus, assembly GCF_032062135.1. Classification (NCBI taxonomy): domain Eukaryota; kingdom Metazoa; phylum Chordata; class Amphibia; order Anura; family Pyxicephalidae; genus Pyxicephalus; species Pyxicephalus adspersus. The sequence goes on from NC_092860.1 coordinate 50,888,761, forward strand.
TTTTCAAATACCTATAAATACATATTGAAAAAAAAAAGTTAAATTACAAAATGAAACACAAAATACAAAATATTTTTGACACAAATCAATTCAAATTCAATAAAGTTTCCTTTTTATACTATTAAGCTACAAGATTTTTAATTATTTTCTTTTATGACATTTTTACTCATTGCTGACATATTGGAATTTGTTTAGTCGTTCCCAGTAAAGCAGCTTTTAACCAATTTATTAACTGTTCACATTTGAAAGGAAATTTCAATAAATGTTTCAATTGCCATTACTGCATTACATGAACCCAACAATATTTAAATAGGCCTTATTGTAGGAAAAGTCACTTCTGCTGTATTTTTTTAACTACAGCACATTGCAATGCACATTTTGTGTGGTGATATACTATGGTGCACTCTGTAGATGCTTTAGGGTGCAAATCAACATGCCTTGCACTACAGCATGTTTGTCAGGTCAAGGTGTGTTGCAGTAGCAGGTGTATTTTACAGTTTCTACGAATAGGCCCTTATTTAATATTATATATATTATTTTTTTTTATCCAGGCTTTTTTTCATCCTAGTATTAGTTACCCAAATTAATTTTAGCTTGTTACATAGCTTGTCTAAATCACTTTTTCAGGTCTAAAGACTGTCATAAAGAACATACCCTACATTTTTACCCACACAATGCACAATCTTGTATTAGGAGTCAGTTTGATACTTTAGGCATATTTTTATATACAGTGGTATTCCTTGTCACACTTGGAGAGACAGAGCTTCTGGGGGGCCCTAATGCTTGCACAGTAGTAGTGTCATAGAAAGTAGTAGAGTCGTAAGAAAGCACCAAGGTGCAGAATCTAAGCAGCAACCTGGACTTCTCCAGAGCCTCTAGAAGGTAAAATGAGTAGTTGCAGGCTGCTGCCAGGTTGTGGTCCTTTGGCACACCAGGGTGGGCAGAAAGGTGAGTTGTACCAAATCACCAGGCAGAAGAATAGTTGGAAGGCTGGGGTCGAGACAGGCAGCAAACAAGAGAGGTCAGGAGTAAAGTTAGGAGTCAAGAGCCAAAAATCCAGAAAATAGACACTGGTGACATGGGGGTCACCAAAGATACAGGGGAACACAGGAGACACAGGAAGAGACAGGAGGCATGGGTGACATTGGGGTCCCTAAAGACACAGGGGGACGCAGGAGACACTTGAAAAGACAAAAGGCAAGGGTGACATGGAGGTCACTCCTACAAATTAAAAATTTTGATGTATTTTTTATGTGGTCGCATGTACATGATAATGTTTTTAATTTTTGTAACTAAAGTGTGTAATAAAAAAATACATTTTATTCGGTACTTTGACACATAATTGTTGTTAGTGAATATGTATATTATTAAGGATGTGGTACTGTAATTTTTGGACCCAATACTCAATGTTTATCAACCTGTAATAGCAATGGAGGGAGCATTCTAGTTCAAAAATGGTGCTATATTGTAGTATTAACTTTTATGCAAAACAAAATCTTATCAAATAGTGTATGTATAACATGGGAAAACAGACAGCAGACATAGCAGCAACACTAAAAATAGTAAGACAGCAATAATTTGTTATTTATGTGGATGTACATTCCACTGCCACCACCTGGGTTTTGCCATATTGTATATGCTTATCATATTTGCACAATGTGGCAGACTTTCCTGCCAAAGAAGGTGCTACTTCATTCAGCACAGAATTATGTAGAGAAACACGTTCTTGATTAACTTCCTGTTAATCTTGTTAATCAATTTTTTTGCTTTATTGTTGCTACTATGTATGGCAAGTGTAAATGAAGATTTCAACTTCGGACTTAATACATGTAGTGTACTTCTCTTACTTACTGTTCCTACTAGATAAAATTAAGGGACAGGAGCTGCAGTTTCTGCGCCTTTAAATAATAATTTTGCATTAATATCAGCAGTGACAGAGGTCAGTGAAGGATTGCTTTGAAGCTTTTTTTTTACTGCTAGTATATAATATATAAATATTTATTGTTCATGGTCTAGGAAAAGGTGTACTTAAACCCTAACAGAAGTCTAGAACTGTCTTTACTTTTATTGTGGTTTGCATGCACAAGAGGGTCAGGGTCTGCCTCGCGAACTTTTTAAAAAGATATGTGCCTAAAAGAATTAGTAGGAGGTAAATATAATATCTGGGAATATGGACAATAAAACTATAGCTGCATAATACAGAGGACATATAAACATTGATATTTTGTTGCTGTGCAGCCTGAAATGAAGACCAAAGTATTTTTTAGCTGTATATACCCAATGGAATTTATAATACTCAAGTGAAAGATATATTTGGAATAGTTCAGGAACAAAAAGAAAACCCTCCTACAAAAATTGCTGGTAAACTCGAAAGGTATAACTAATCACCTTCTCCATTGCACACAAATGTAATTGTCATCCATCTGTTGTAACTTTTTTGATTAGTTCATTATAAAAAAGCCATTCCTGGAGAATTGCAGTGCTTGGGAGTGAATCTGAAAGCAAACAATCAACTATGGATAAGAGGCATCAAAAAATCAAAAACAATATAAATCCCTAGGAGCACAATAAAGTCTATAATTAGCTAAATATGTAAATGTTTGGTATTACTAGGACCCTTCCTAGATCAGGTCATCCCTTCAAACTGAATTGATGAAGACATTGGTCAAGGGCACATCTTAATCAGTTACAGGAATTTAAAGCAAATAATGGTCATTATGTGCATGTAACAACAACATCAGCAAGTGCAACACAAAGGTTAGCTGGGAGGGAAGTAAAATGAAACTCACTGAGAAGGGTTACATTAAGTCCTGAATGAGATTTCCCAAAACTCACCTTGAAAATGCAGAGGCCAAGTGGAAAATAGTGTATATGTTAGACAAGACCAAAACTGAATTAAAACACCAATTGGCACATCTGGCAGAAAGCTAATACAGATCACTATCAAGAAAACAAAATACGTACATTAACCGCCCAACCATTAAGCCCGTACTTTTCCGTGCAAAAAAAAGTTGCAATTATCGTTAACCCCGTACTTTTCTCACTATATTAAAATCTCACTTACCTGGTCCCGCTGTGCTCATCCAGCGTCGGGTCCGTGTTCCAGCGTCGTCCTCCAGCGTCGATCTCCCTCTCCAGCGTCGGGTGCCGTCTCCTATACCAGCGGGAGCGGTAAGATGCCGGCCGGCGGACCACAAGATGCCGGCTGGCTTCTTACCTGGTCCCGCTGATCGTCCCGCGTCGTTCTCCTTCCAGCTCCGGGTGCTCTCTGAAACAAGAAGCCGGCCGGCGGAGGAAAAAAAAAGCCGGCCGGCTTCTTGTGCGTGCGTGCGTGCGTGATGACGTCGGCGCGTGTGCGGGAAATTCAAATTGAAACTCATTCATTCATTTTGTATTGGATTGAATTCAAACTCCTGTATTTAATCCAATACAAAATAATTAAAAATAAATACAAAGTATGTATTTTGTATTGGATTGGATACAGGAATTTGTATTCAATCCAATACATAATGAGAGTTTAAATTTTGTTCTCATTTTGTATTGGATTGAATACAAAGTCCTGTATCCAATCCAATACAAAATAATAGAAAATATATTTATGTGGTTTTGTCTATAGGTATGTGACGTTGGACACTAGCGAGGTGTTTTAGAAAAATATATTACTATACAGTATACCGAATTATCGCATTTTCAGTATTTTTCATTTTTTTATGTATTCTTGTTTAAGCTTAATTTTGTGTTTTTCCTTTAATTTTATTAAAAGTAATTTTTTTTTTACATGATTGTGTGTTTCAAACATTTTTTATATTCATTATATCTACTAGACCCCTATTCGGACATATTTCTGTAAGTTACAGGTCTACAATTTAAAAAAAAAAATTCATGAAAACCTGTAACGCTTTTGGTACAGAAATCTAGACATCAGTGTAACACCCAGGTGGTTAAGGTATAGAGGTCTAAGCATCCTGTTAGGGGGGGGGGGGGGGGGTCTGCAAGAGGAACTGGGGCACATACCTGGATAGAAGGAAAAATAGATAGACCATACAATTCTTGAAGGAAACTTGTTGTCATCAAGAAAATTGTCAATGGGAGAAGAGTGCTGTTTCTATATCTACAGTACATAGAAAATATAGATTTATATTTTTTGTATACCTTTACATAACACTGGCATCTTCCACAGCATTTTACAAAGTCCATAGTCATTTTGCTAACTGGCAAGGCCAGATTTCTAGCCACAGAGGCACTATGCCACACAATTTTTTTTTTTTTTTTTCAAACCAAGTTTTATTTGTTTTATCATTTCACATAACAGAAAAAACAAAAAACTATATAACAACACTTATCAACATAAAAACAGAGCATGAAGAGGGGGGGAGAAACAATGGAAAGGGGGACACTTAATTAAAGGCATAAAAGTCATCATCCATGTGTCGTAGCAGAAAGCATGAATTTGGTAATATACCACGTTGAGTACTGAAACTCGTTCAAAATTGTTGAGCTCTCCGTGCTTGTATAGGTACACAGCAAAAACTTGTACGATTGCTGCCAAAAACGAGTTATATAATCATCACCCTGAATCCGGGCATCCAGCATCTCAGTGTGAAATAAGGCTTTCAGGGAGGCAATAACTTGTTCCAGTGAGGGAGGTGCAGATTGAGGCCAATTACGCATAATCATTCGTCTGGCAGACAGCAAGCATACATTAGTCCATCGTTGTAGGGAAGGGGGCATGCCGTCTTGGTTGGAATTTTCCCATGAACCAAACAGAAGGAGAGAAGGAGTGGTAGGGATGGTAAAACCAGTAACATTAGACACAAACCCAACAACCCGACGCCAGAAATGCTCAATATTTGGACAAAACCAAAGGCGATGAGAGAGAGAGGCATTAGTAGCATTACACTTAGGGCATTGAAAATGCCATTGATCAGATTGTACACCTGGAGGTGCAGGTCTAAACACTTTATAGGCTCTATGCATCAACATAAACTGTGACTCTCTCCACACCTCGTTCACCATAGATTTCCTGACTGTCAGGTAACCCTGTATAGCCGAATCAACAATTCCCAGGTCAGAAAAATCTCTCTGCCACATTTTTACATTTGAGACTGCTAAGGGCTTGGTAAAATAAGGCAACAGATAGGCATGGATATTAGATATATTTGGAGGGGACAACGACAGTAGCCTGTCGAAGTCATTTGGACTCTAGAATTCTGCATGGTGATGCGTCAGTGATCTGAGATATGATATCGCCTGATTATAGTACAAGGGATGGAGCGCCCCCCCAGGAATATTATATTTATTTCGAAGGGCCGAAAGGTGCATTACAGACATGTCCTGTCCAAAGAGATCTTTAAAATGGATCAGGCCTTTCTCTTTCCACTTTTTAAAGGCTCCATGTTCCTGTGCTTGGGGGAACTGGGGATTGCCACAAATAGGAAGATACTTTGAGAAACGGAAAGGGAGTTTAAATTTTTGTCTTATCACCTTCCAAGTCACTACCGTGTCCCTGATTATGATGTTACAACGTAGGGACGGGGGAAGCACAGTCTATTTGCAGTGCAATAGGGCAGACAAGTTCCACGGATGGGACATAGCGCTCTCAAGGGCCAAGTTTGAGTAGTAGGCAGTGCCTCTAAGCCAATCCACCACATGTCTAGTCACACAGGCCAAGTTGTAAAGCCTGATATTCGGAAAACCCACACCACCCTCAGTCTTTGGTAAATACAATTTCAGCATCGAGATTCTGGGTCGCCTACCTGCCCAAACAAATCTCGTGAATGCCTTGTTAAGGGTGTTAATATCAGCGTGGGTGAGTAAAAGAGGCAAAGTCTGCATAGGATATAATAATTTTGAAAAGGACATCATTTTTACCAAGTGACAACGGCCCAGAAAAGATAATGGCAAGTTCTCCCATATCTTCAGTTCCGTTAGGATTTTGGTAATCAAGGGAGGGTAGTTCAAAGAGTACAATGAGGAGGGCAACCGGCCAATGTGTAAACCTAAGTATTTTATAGAATGCGAGGCATTTTTAAACGGAACCTCGGTCTTCCAGCTATTGGATAGAGCCCCTGATCTGGCCAATGAGAGGATCTCACTCTTTGCAAAATTAATTTTGAGACCTGAGAAAGATTCATAGGTGCAGAATATTGTTCTAATGGCATTACAGTCAACTCTAGGGGCAGACGTGAAAATCAAGATGTCATCCGCAAAAAAAGCTGTTCTCAACTCATCATCATGTACCGGGATACCGTGCAGAAGGGGGGTGGAGTCTAAACATCTAACCAGAGGTTCCAATGCCAGGTTGAACAAAAGGGGCGATAGGGGGCAACCCTGTCTGGTTCCTCTATACAAAGCAAGGGGATCAGACAAGAACCCAGTGGTAAATATACGGGCCCTTGGGGAAGCATACATTGCCATCAGCAAATTTAAAAAGGAGCCCTCCATCCCAATCTGGCGAAGTACCTTAAAGAGCCACGTTATATTCACTGTGTCAAAGGCATTTTTGCACATCTATTGCAATTATGGCAAAGTCAGGGTCATGTTGGTGCCTTTTCGCCATTTCCAATGCCACCAGCACCTTCCTTATGTTAGCCACCGCAGATCTACCCTGCACAAAGCCCACCTGCGATGGAGAAACAAGAGAAGGCAAGAGCAAAGCCAATCTATCAGCCAAAATCTTAGACAGAATTTTTGCATCAATGTTAATCAAAGAAATAGGGCGATAAGAGTCCGGATCGCATGGATCCTTGTCTTGTTTTAAGATAAGCTTTATATAGGCTTCTTGCCCAGATTGGAAGTAAGTGCCCTCCTTCCACAAAGTGGAATACAGGGCATCAAGGTCATCCACCAACTCTTCCCCGAGAAATTTATAGAATTCGGCTGTAAAGCCGTCGGGGCCTGGGGCTTTTCCAGTTTTCAAATGCGTAATAACCCTTTTAATTTGTTCCTTAGTAATAGGGGCATTTAAAGACTCCAAATCAGCTTGCTGCAATCTGGGCATATCAATTGATGACAGGAAAGGTGTGCCAGCTGCTTCGTCTGTCAATGGAAGTGAATACAAACTTTGAAAATATTGCGCTAAGCACCGGTTCACCTCTCTAGGTGAGGTAACCATGTCACCCCCGTCTGATCTTAGTTTCGGAATATACGTTGGTTTAAATTTTGAACGCACCAAATTCGCCAACATGTTGCCAGATTTATTGCCAAATTTATGAAACTCCAAATCTCTGTATTTAGACTTCAGTTGTTCGTATTGATACAGTTTTAAGTCAAATTGATGCTTGGCATCAAGCCATATCTGCCTAGTAGCTGGGGAAGAATTGTCAGTGAGCGCTTGTTGCGCTTCTCTAAGGGTACGTTGAGCAGATAGAAAGTGGGAAAGAGTCTTCTTTTTCTTTGTAGTCATAAAGGAAATAATCTTTCCCCGAAGGAACGCTTTACCTGCTTCCCAGAAAAGTACTGGATCTTCTCTATCTATATCATTATGTTGAGTATATTCTAGCCATGAGGAGGTTAGCATGCCCTGAAACTCAGGGTCTCCACATAGATATGAAGGGAAGCGCCAGGGTACATAATCACCCCTAGGAAAGCTGTCTCTTAAAGCAACAGATATGGGGGAGTGATCTGACAATGCCATTACATGAATTTCAGGGGACTCCAATCTATCCAGGAGTGCATCTGTACAAAACAAGTAGTCCAGGCGGGCCTGTGCCACATGGGCCTGGGAAATAAAAGTGAATTGGCGTTCTAGTGGATGGTACTGCCTCCAGACGTCATTTAGGGACAAAGCTTGGGTAAAATCTGCCAGTATCGAGTGAGTCCCCAACCTGGCAGATATTGAAGTCAAATTGGATTGTCTGTCCTCCAGTGGGACCATAACCGAGTTGAAATCTCCCCCAACTATTTTGCAGGGAGTGGGATCTTGAGCTACCCACTTAGATTTGGTGCATATATATTATAGATAGATAAGTCATAATCAGTGAATTGAATAAGCACTTTTAAGATACGACCAGCTGAATCACCTTGTACCGTTTTGATTTTGCCCTGAAAATTTTTATGAAACAAAATCATGGCTCCAGCCTTCCTGTCAACAGAAGGAGTGCCATAGACCTCTCCTACCCATAACTTCTTCAGTCTATAAAAATCATTAGCCCCCAGGTGTGTTTCCTGTAATAAAACAATATCTGCCTTCAATCTCTTTAAATGGCGCAATATGGACATGCGTTTGCTAGGAGAACGCAGTCCTTTAACATTCCAAGAAACTATTTGCATGCAAGAAGATTGTTAGGATTGTACACAACATGGCCACATGCACCATTATAAAACATTTGCAGGGTAAATACACAGCACAAGCACAGGCGAAATGATAAGCAAATGGTACCAATCATAGCATACATAATAACAAGTAGCGAGCTGAGCTCTCTATAAGATGGACAAGCATGGTTGATGGAACTGAAATGGTTGTGAAAAAAACCATCAAACAAAACGTGTCCCATAACAACAGTAGGAACAAATAGGGGAATCAGCAAGGTGACACAGGGATTAAAACGAACAGTGGAAATAGGTGACTTTCCTTTTTACCTCGCGAAGCAATAGGAGTCATTCCAACTCAATAATGGTGGGAAGAGCATCATGCCAATAGTAGGTGTGAGCGCACGCCTCAGGTAATGGGATATAATGAGGACAAGTTTCAACTTTGAAACATTAAAAATAAGGCATCTTCTGGTACAACCGAATTTAAAGCATATTATCTCGCCCTTGATTGCATCTCCGAGCTGTGTATATCACGAATCTTTTTGGTGGGAGGACCATCAGATTGCTTGGGTGTTTTTGGGGAGTAGACCGGGATCAAGGAGTGTCCATTTGAATGTGGCAAGGAGGTATCCGAATTTTCAGATGGCACAGGAGACATCTCAGCTGTTACAGTCCGGACCAGACTTTCCGCCTCCTCCACCGAAGTGAGCGAGTATTTCCTTCCTTGAGCATNCGTCAAATGTAGAACCGCTGGGTAAGCCAGAGTGAAGCGTAATTTATGTTGATATAACAATGAGCAGACGCGTTGAAAACTGCGTCGTTTGCGTGAAACTTCCACCGAATAATCTGCAAATAGTAGTAGAGAGGCCCCTTCACACACAATTTTAAAGCAGAACTTAAAAAGGAAACTTTGGATGCAGGTATGTTATTTATGGGTGAATCAAAAATAATTATTTGCCAGCTAATAATCCAATACTGAATGCACTCTGAGCAATACCTAACAGGGGTTCTAAGCTCACCAGATGAAATCCCTTCTAGTATTTAAATACATTTATAACTATAAATGAAAATACATTTTGTTGGGTTATGATGACTTGCTTTTTCAGAAAGTTACAAGAGACAAGCTCACTGTAGCCAAGGAAAAGTTTGCAGCTGCTAATAGGATTAGATGGAAATTGAAATATAGATATTTTGAACCAATAGAGACAGAACTTAATATAAGACATTTTTGTAGCAATTTTTTTTTCTTCAAAATGATATATACAAAAATAAAAGCACACACAAAAATAGAAATTCCTTTTGTGATTGAATTGCCATTTTCTCCTATATTCTTCTTGACAGATAATGGTGTGTTTCTCCTTTAGTTTTTATGTTTGCAGTTAGAAATAAAAGTAGAATATTTTAAGCCACAAAACATTTTTTAATACTAGAAGCAGTTATTGTAGAGCGGATTATAGTTACATTAACAGCAAATGGTAATTGTGTGGGTTTGATATGTGAACAGGAAAAATACAAATATTTCTATGAAGCAGTCATTTTAGAATGCAATCAAAAGTATAATAAACCTTATAGTACATAATGTATTCTAAATATTTGGATGCTAGTATGTTAATCTATAGTTTTACACATCCAGTTTTATGTAGAGTTCAGGTGAATACAGATTGTGAAACAAAATCATCTGTATGTATATCTACTAATTTTTACTTTTTTTTACTATATTATTTTATTTAAGTAAATCAAGTCCAAAAAAACCCTTTTGCGAATTTATGGAAAATGTTTGCTCAATGCTATTATATTTCTTTCTGACTGTATTCCGCCAAGAAGAAATCTAAATGAAACTAAAAATCCCTGATATCCTTTCCTTTAATATCTGAAAGTTATTTTAGGCCATCTATTTGATCTACAAGCAGCCCGATTTTATCAAAGGATTTTCAGAATAAAGCATTTCATAACTTTGACCATACCTTATAAAGGTCACGGAAATAAAGTGGAAAACCTTTTTTTTTTTTTTTTTTTACCAAAAGCTTTAAACTGAAATGACTCACTTGACATCCTTTAAAGCTTTTCTTTTGTACGCCATATTTATATAGCATTTCTTGCACAGAGATAACAAAAGTGTTAGATGTATCCTTCCTGACAAGCAAACACCTACAACTTTTATTTTAAAAAATCAGTATTTGGTGTGTATTCATATTATTGTGTGTGCAAATTCAAGCATTTTACCAACATAAATAATAAAAATAATAATATATTGTAACATATTATTATTATAAATAATAAAATCACATATCATATAAAAAGCACATGTTATTGTGCAAAACAAACATTTATGTTTTATTTTGCTACATTTAGATTGATCCTACTGAAATATAAAGCCGAAATCATTTCCAGGTGTGCAAATACATTAAAAATGTGTAATTGCTTTGAAAATTATATAATCCCCCACCACCACCAATGTAACTGGTCGAGAGCCCCTTATCGGTTCAAGAAAAGCCCCGGTATTGGATGTTGTTGGGAAAGGTGGTGGATGGTACATCAATCACTGAAAATTTTTAAACTCAAACAATATTTTTTCAAATCTGTAAAAAAATCATATGAAGTGATTTAATAAAGGGCTGCTTTTGAAGGATTTATCTAGGTCCCCATTTCCCCATAAAACCTCGAGAGGGCTCAAAAATACATACTTCTGCAAAGTAAGCTTTTTTATTAAGGTTATATCTATATCACTGATGTAAATGTATCCATGCTGTCACAGTAATAATAACAGCATGCTTTAAGAACATATATTAAAAAAACAACACACTCAGGACCCATTGTTTCAAATTCTATGTATAGACATTGTTGCCATACCAAACAATGAATAATTTCTTTATTTCCCCTTCTGGGGTAAAAAAAAAAGTATATATTATAGTCTCCCTCTTCCCTTCCACCTTCCCTGCCCTACTCTCTTCTCCCCTCCTCTGCCCTCCTGTACTCATAAAAAAGTGCTACATTAGTGCTACATTAATCTTACACTTATTTTTCTATTAGCAAGTACATTGTTAATGTGTTTTGATGCATCTAGTAAAAACCTATTCAAAAGACATGTAAGATATTAAGGTAAAATACAAAAAATGCCATTTTCTTTTAATGCAGCAAACATACTATAGGTAAAGTAAATAAAGCTTTTCTAAATTCTTAAGATTTGTGCTGATCATCAAGTGTGAGCCAAGAACAAAGTATCTACAGGTAAAGATGGACTACATTTGCTACATGCCAAGTTTTAAGGGAAGCAAATAAGGAACTCTGAACAATTATATTTTATGTTCTAGTCACATAATGAGGCAAAAACATATGTCACTAATAACAATAATAAAAGAGACATCTGATGAATCATATGGTAATACATGCAAGATGGGATCCTCTCCTGACCCAGCACTGTAGCAAACAGGTACTCTAAAACAGCGGTTGCCAACCGATTGTCTGCAGAAATTTTGGTGAAAAATTACCTGGACAATGCACCTCCCTGAAAGGTCCTTCTTCTTAAAATGCTGGACATGTCCCCTGTAGTCACAGCCCTGTGCAACTGTTCCCCCAGGATGTTTAGCAAGCAGTTTTGAGCCTGTGATGGGAGAGTGGGCAGGTTCTGGCATCATTACGTCACTTTGGGGGAAGTTTCCTCTTCTTTGAGTGACACTGCTCCCCGTGCATGCGTGGCCCGGATTCTGTGGATTTAGTTGTCCGTGAGGTTCGAATGGTTGCGGACCACTGCTGTAAAACACATTTATGTAAGAGGTTGTATCTAGCTACACAGTATCATTTTTGACTATTAGATGGCTGGGGAAGGCACAGCAACATCTGTTAGGAGAGATATAACATTGAAGATGTTGTTGATGGACAAGTTTCTAAATTACCCTAAAAAAAATTAGTCTTTGACACAAAACTTACAAGTGAACATTTGCAAATATTCTTCTCTACTGAATTAGCACAAATCAAGAACTGTTCAATGGTTAGCAAAGAATGTTTCTACAATGCTACAGTATCAGAATATCATATGTCTTATAATGTATGTAATGAAGCGTAGACTTTGGGAAGTATGTTTATGCCCACCTGGAGTGTATTATCTAACTAGAGAGCTGGACACATTTATGACCAGACTAAAGAGTAAAAATTATATTGCCATAAATCTTCATTTAAAACAGAACAGAATATGCAATGACCTATTTTATATAAAAGTAGATGCATTATATATGAATGAGTCATTGTGTTACTTATTAGTGAGATGGTTAGATGACAGCTCCATATGTCACCCTAGTCAACATCAGTTATAGAAGGAGTTGCCTTAACAAGGTTTAAGTGCTGAGTGCTTACTTCACACTTTACTATATGTAGCTATAGATCGTGACCTTGGAATACTATCCTTGCTTTGTCAAGAACACAATAATAACACCTAATTTGCATAATTATCAGATATCTTATTAATATGTCATACTCAGTCCTAAATCTTAGTAATTACTATTGAGAACAGGTATAAGCTCAGACTCCCTAATTACTGTATAATCATTTCCCAAACTCATCAGCCACCTCTCATGAACTATGTATGTGTGTTCACCAGATTTTTCATTACTTTCATAACTGATGTACATTTTTGCAGGTTGGCCATATCTCCACAGAGGCAAGCTTTGCTAATTTACCAATACAAAGCCTTGAGATGACAGCAACACAGATCCAGATAGTAGACAGAAAGTAGCTTTAGCGAATAACTCAAAGATTGTAAGAAAGTATATATGCGTAGTAACAGTGTAGGTTAACAGAGCTGAGTACCAGAGCTTATTCACCAATTCAGGAAGTCATGATAGATACCGTATAAGGAAATTTAGGGCAATCTGAGAAGCAATACAAAATCTAAAATGTGTAAATTGTGTGTACCTCACTATCAAGACGTACAGCAGGGGTAGGTAAACTCCAGCCTTTAGGCTAGATACGGTCTAGCCAGTAGTCCATTCTGGCCTAACGCCCCCCTGGTTGATCTGGCCTAATCCCGGCTGGCAGGGGTCGGCAACCCTATTTACGACCTGCATTAACACTTCCACCGCTGGGGTAAGGGGACATTCCTTCTCCTCCGTATGCATTGTGGAGGAAAGGGATTTCCCTTCAGGGGCATTCCCTCTCCTCTGTATGCATTGCCGAGGTGAGGGATTTCCCTTCAGGGGCGTTCATGGTGGGGGGCGGAGCCATCAGTGAGGGACTCGAGAGAGAGTCTGGCCTAGTGTTCCTTCTTGACCTCCTAAAATGGCCTAGTAGCCAAAAAAGTTTGCTGACCCCTGATGTACAGTGTTTCCAGACTAATGTTGGATGTGCTTCTTCTGGTAGACAGTGGGCCTGATTTTTAAATGCTCTGAAAGCCTGGAGAACATAGGCTATCATGGGAGAACCTGGGTGATCCAGCAAAGCTGGAATGTATCAGGTTCAAGAATAAAAACATTTGCCAAATATTAGCACATGATTTAAAGCAATACATTCCATGTTTGTTGGATCACCCATGTTTTTGCTGATAGTCTATCTTCTCCAGCCTTGGAGAGCTTTAATAAATCTGATCCAGTAGGTCTAAATGCAAAAAAAGAAAATGATTATGCTTGGAGAGTGATATGGACAGCAGATCTGGAGCTCAGGAAGGCACAGGGGAGCCAAATATCATTTACTTACTGAGTACAAAAGAAGGGCCAACACCACAGATAAAGTAGGGGTGATACACACTGGAGCCAACAAGGAATGAACCCAACTGAGTATTTGCTACAAAGCCCCAGACAGCAAACCTGACCAGTTAAAAGCGCAGGTAAGCTCCTGACAATAGCATATTCAACAGATATATATGGACAGAAAAACAACTATGGGTTAGGTATTGAAGAGCATGAGTTTCATTTCCCTTCATCTCATTCCTTGGCCCATAGAGAGGATGGGAAGCCATGTGTAAGCTCTGACTGTGCAGCTAGGGAGGAGAGCATTGCATGGTAAAAGCACAGGTTTGCAATATGGCCCAATTCTCCCTTCAGATATGTGTTGCAATTAAATTAGGTCTTTTTTTTTTTTACCCAGTGGCTTTGTGCTCATTTGAGCATTTTCCAGTGTCATGAAAGTATTATTTTGCAACATATATGTCTGCCATAGAAATGAATGGAATCACATACAAACCACAAATGAACATTAAGTTTTGTGTGTTGCTGTGCTTTGCAAGGTATGCTTGGGGTGCCAACCCCAAGTTCTAATCATTTGCTTCTAAAAAATATTTGCCTGATATAAACTGAAAGTTCAATTTAGTTGTAATTCCAAAATCGTTTGTTATACTACACTAAACCTTTTATGTATACCCTAAACAATTCTTTATGTTATTTTAAGATCCAGTATCAAGAAAACTAAGTGGAGAAAATAAAAGATACTTTTACAGGGTTTATTTCCTCCTTTTGCTGCTGGTCTTTTTAAATAGATAAAGGCACTTGAGTGGCTTTACACAATCAGTTTAGTGGAATTAGGGACATTCATCTTATTGTTCGTACTGTACTCCTGCTCACTTATACCACCATTAAATTTGGCCATTTTGACCATTAAATGATAATCCACAGGATGAGTCCAGCTATAGGACTAAGCTACAAAGTTAGCACTCTTGTAGGGCACACTTGACCAGCAGAATTGTATCTCTTAGTTTTAAATGGTCTTTGTTTAACTTTTTGTACTTATTTTGACAATGAAATTGAGTGGATCTAAACTTTAAACTTAAAAATGATATATCTTTAATGATAAATTATTTTGTTTTATAAAGCAATGTGTATCATTTACTATTACTAATATAGGAATTACAGTACTGTTTTCACTTTCTTATTCCTCGATGATCTCCTTCAGTCTTTTTTGGAATTGCATCCTATCTTAACACATTCACAGGAAGCATGGCATTTCTTATGATCGATTTTCTGTTGTACATACCAAATTTGAGTTGAAATGTTAACTTTTAGTTTTTATCAGAAGCTTGTAGTGTGTGTGACAATACAACAGCACAACTGAGTGTTGTTGCCCTTTAACAAAAAATGAAGAAGCCAATTAAAGGCAAAATGCGTTGGAACCCCCCTATGTGACTGCGAATATTTACTTATATTCTGGACTGTCTGCTGCGAATGTGAGAACGATATCTCACTGGGTAAAACTATTTTAAAGTAATAGGTGTATAGTGTCTATTATCAGGCCAAAATTCTGCTTCACATGTAATTTGTTATTACCTTTATATGTATGTATATATTAAGTTCACTCTGTGAACATGGAGATTGATAAAATATATTGTTTGTATGTCTAAAAGCCCTCTGTGTGTCTGTTGTTTGTTTATTTTTAACAAAAAATGCCAAAACAAAGCGGATTACTAGTTATTATTGTAGAGAAGACCACAGATTTATAAATACTATTTTGAAATTTACACATAAAACTTTATACCACTCAAAAGCAAAATGAAATATATTTAAGGGAGCTTTTTACCTGTCCGAAAATGTGTATCTTTCTCTATCCTTTTGTGAGATTATGACAGCTTTGCTACACACTGCAATCATTTTTGGCATATCTGATTTTTCTCCAATGCAGTTTAAATGTCACTAAAGTCAAAAAGAAAATATGATCATATGTGTTTCATTTTTTATTGGTGTATTATATTCTCTTGTTCTAAATATATTTTTTTAATAAGTCCTCTTTAATACCTTCTATACTTTGCAGAGAACAGTGCAATCTTAATGCTTGTGGCTACAATTTATGCTCACTTCAGAATGATTTTATTTGTAGCCACCCACAGTTTGCTGTAAAGAAAGCCAAGACTACAAGTTTAAACACTTACAACCATGATATACATTGCAGAGAATCATTTTATATGGAGTTATTATACCCAGCAAGCTGACATTTATTCATTTATTGGGCTGACTGTAACTTAGAGTATCTTTTATCAGTTTTGTTCCTCCCCCAGACCTGGACTGGACAGTAATATGTGATGCAGCAGACTGATGAGCTTATTTGTTAACATATGACAACTGCAGCACAACTTATTGTCTCCTTGTACCTCTCCTAGTCTGCACACTGTTGTACAGGGATTTCAAGATGTCAAATCCACGTAGGTACAATGCTTGCAACAAGAAATACATTTATGATATATGATAGAATACCTAGTTATTGTGTCTTTTCCACCTTTCTGACTATAGTCAGTCTTTACAAATACAGCTATTATGAGGTTTACAGTGATTGGATTTACACATTCATTAAACCGACTGCAGACTGAAGGTTTATTTCCATTTCAATCAACAGAGCTGTTGTGTATGTTATTTCATTTTTTAATAGGAAAATGTGAAATATGCTACAACTATATGGTAGAAAAGTGTGATCTGTGATAGAAAAAACAAAAGTAGTAACACAATAAAATTGGTATACTGCACAAAATCAAGCCAATTTCTTTATTTTGTGCTCACTTTGCTTTTCAGTCAGTGATTAATGACCCAAAAAATAAATGAACAAAAGGAAACTAAAGAACTCAGAAAGTGTGAAATATGAAGCTGGCAGTACTTAATACAATGTTATTATTTTCCTAAAACCCTGTTATGTGGTTGAGTACATTTCAATTGGTTAAAGATCTTATGAGAATCACTTCTTTTCCTTAGGTTGTTGTGTTATCTTTTAACATTCTGGCCAAATGTGTGCGGAGTTATACTTCAACCAACCTTTATGCCTCAGTAAAGCACGGTTTCTGGGTCATATGCTGCTGATAAAAAGTGCAGCATCATCATTCTATATATATATTACAGAACATTGTGAAGGAAAAAAACATCATGGTATTTCTAGTAGTATTTATACTCATGTTTTTTTTTAATCTCCAGAAACAGAATCTGACAAGATTAATCTGACATTTTACATAATCTTAAAAAATGAATTTGACCTTTTACATATGTCTATAAAAAAGTATACTGAAAAAAAAAGAATTGGGTAGCTATATATTTGAGGCTACATGCCTGAATAAAGGTCTGAGTAAATAATAGGGGATCTAAATGTATTAATAAGTGGAACCCCAGCCTTTTTTCTGTGTCATATCTTTAAATTTATTACAAAAACCTAGGTTTACAGCTTGGGTGGCCAGGAAAAAAAGTGTCCGCTAGTGTGCACCCTCAATTCCTGTACTACACTAGACCACTAGGTAGTACTGAAGAATATACAAATGCAATAAATAAAACTGTATTTATGAATGCAGGTGTATTTATTGATTATTTATTTTACAAATTGTTACAATGATTGCATCTTTTTACAACTGCACTCCTCATTGCGTTGCATTTCTTGCATCTAGTGGTCTTATTGAGATATCACACCTTGATATTATGAACAATTCAAAAGGGACATGATCCATAATAGTTCAATCAGAGCCACTGGGGGGCGCTACGGCTTGCATGGGACTGGTGTGAGCCCTGAGAATGGCCAAGGCACAGAGTCTAAGCAGTAACCAGGTCTTCTCCAGAGCCTCTGCTGGTGAGGAGGTTGCACTGCTGGTTACTGTCAGGTTTCGGTCCTTGGGCCAGGTTGCACCAGGTTGGGCAGGATGAAACACGGTACCAAATCACAAAGTTGAAGGATGGTCGAGGAAGGCCAGGGTGGTGGCAGGCAGCAAGCAAGAGAGGTCAGGTCACAAGCCAGGGGTCAAATACCAGGGATCCAGGAGACAGACACTAGTGACACAGGGGCCACTGCAGTCACGGGGAACACAGTTGACACTGGAAGCAACAGGAGGCACAGGCGACTCAGGGATATCCACAGACAGGAACACTGGAACTGGAAGTTTGGCTGGGAACCAACAGACTGGACAACGAGGAGTTAACACAGAAGCTGGATAGAGGGCGCACTGAATTAGCCAACAGGTGTACAGGAACTAGCTCAGCAAAACTAGGGGCTTGGCACCAGTGGAGGCATGTTGCACAAAGACTGAGTGCTGTGTCAGAGCTAGCTAAATAGCCAGGGAAGATTAAGAGGCTATTTTCTGATTGTCCAGCATATTGAGCGAAACCGATAAAGCTTGGTATCAGAGGTATGCCCTGAGTCAGAACTGCCCACATGCGCAGGACAGAGATGCCTGAGCTTTAGCGAGCAGGAGGTAAGTGTGACACCATCAGCATGCTTGAAAGTTGGTATGAGGTCCTTCTCCTGAAATGCTACTTTAGTTTGCATCCAATCAAAATGTCTATTGTTACTGTAAACAAATAATATTGTGTTTAATTAATTATTCCATAGCACATTGTTCCACAAGTCTCTGAACTGTAGTCTTGCTCTACTGTTCCTTTTGGTCAGCAAAGGCTTTTTCCTGGCACATTATCCATGCAGTTTTAATTCATGCATTATTTTTCCAAAAGTTGATGCATGCACCAATTCTGCAATATCATTTTGTATTGAAGATTTCTTTTAGCATCAGATAGTAAGCTCCTAGAATGAATTTGCTGTGCCAGCCAGTCCTGGACAGAATAATAGTTATTTGATATCTACACTACTTGTAGATGAATTTCCTTTCAGTGGAATTAATTGAGGGTAAATAATTTAGATGTATTTTGATTCTAAATCCATTGTTAGACTAGCAGGTATCTATAACCTTCTTTCTGAGGAATTATTTTGCATTTCATGGGCATAATTCATAAAAATTGTCTTTTTGGCATTGGGTATTGAACACCTGTTTCCAATTTAGTGGATTTACAGTGGTTGTGAATGTAAAGGTGTACTTATTTTGCATTTGTATTAATTTTGATTATGAGAATGAATGAACCATGTCAATGTTATGTACCATATCCCCAATCACAGCTATTACTTTTTCAAAACACCCTCTGGGTATACCAGGATTTTATCAGTACTTATATATCTCAAACAATTTTTCATAATCAAATAGCTATAACCATAAAATGTAGTTTATTGAAAAAAACTTAATATATCATTAAAAAAGAATTAAAGATTCATAGCCACATAAACATTGGCCCATCTGATGTTCATACATGGTTGGAATGTAGATTTCAATACATCATCGCACATTTAGGGCAATCTTTGTTCTTGTGGTGCGTTTCACAACTTAGGATTCATCAGAAGAACTTTATAGAGAGCCTTTAAACAGAGCTATCTTAGTTGCAACAGGAAGAAATCTTTAATGTGAGAACCTCACTATCAGGTGGATCAGCAAACAACAACATCTGAACTTTCTTTTTCTTCAGTGAATACAGGACCGGCACAAAAAGTAAGCATAAATATATGAACACACCACATATGACACAAGGTACCCTGAGATGACTGTTGAAATTCCTGGTAATGTATGCACCATGATATCCTCAATCTCCCTTAGGACTTAGATGTTAAGGAGCGACTGAGCACAAAATTAGTTGTGTTCTGGTTGCAAGTAGTGTACTGACTATACTGACGACTTTCCCTAGGGTAGACAGACTTTCTGTAAATGGGGAAGTTAGAGCCCCATAATCAGTTATTATGCCCCTAGTCATCGCCACTTTTACTTCTCTGAAACGACAAGCATTGGCCATTACCATCATGGACATCATGTTGAGCCCTGCTTGTTTAATGCAGTGCTAGAACATGCCAGAAATTGCAACCTTTGTTACAGAAACTGATTTGTTTGAAAATTTGTTAAAACAAAATTTTCACACAATAAATTGTGTACAGATTTACTTTAATTTACCAGTCATAAAGCAGGAATTTGCCATATGAATACATATTGAATCAAATAAAGGACCCAAAAAATAAGAAGAAAGGGAGCTAATAACTCTGGTAACAAATACTGGACACATCATACCAAGATATTATTATCATCAAAATCTCCAAACTTTTTTTTATTGAAATTGTGAAAGAAAGAGAACTTTTTGTGAAAGAAATCTAACTTTATCAAGCTAGAATTACATCTAAAGTGAATAATATTATGTGTGCCATCCCCGAGGCCTTTTTTAATTAACCCCAATGACAACACGGCAGTGACACTTCAGTTACTAAACAAACTTAGCCTGAAGGTATAATCCATTGTTTCCTTTTTATTATAGGGGAACCCTTGAAATAACATCCAGGTCTCCAGGGAACATTTACTATAATTACTTTATCCAGAGCTCACAGTACATTAGCATGGTGGTCAATGGGAGGTGGTCGTTGCTAGCCATTGGAAAGAACATCATCCTTAGAGATTGCCAAAAAAGAACATTGGTATCTAATATTCTTACCTGAAAGTCACAAACTGCTGTTTGCTCAATGAACCCCTAGAAACCCCTGTAAGAACCTTAATAGAGAAACACAGATCTAATCAGGCAAAATGAAACCTCAAAGACTTCTGTGCTTTCTCTTTAGCTAATCTATAATGTTGTATAAATGATGTATAAAATCTATTGTTATGTATTCATTGTCTGTTAGTTTAAAAATGTATATTATTAAACTAAAATGATTGTATTAAATCTGATAAATCCTTTTATATATTAGGGTAAGCTATGTCAAGACATGTTTTCTGTTTAAAGCATCAGCTAACTACAAATCAATCAAGTCAACAAATAAGAATTTCAATATATATCTTATCTCCTTTATATTCGTGTCACATCCGAGATAGGGACTGTAGGTTTGTTCTTAAGTTGAATTTGTATGTAAGTCGGAACAGGTGCAATATTTTAATAAATGCAATAGGGACAAATGTTTCTCTCGACATATTAGGCAGCATGGTGTGAGTTACTGTATAAACACTCACTGTAAGTTAATCACAAACAAAGCAAAAAAAAACTTTATGGAGCCTAGACATTCATTAACTTCTGGAGCAAGTTATGCTTTGATATGCAAAAAGAAACAACTGCAGAGTTTGTCTTGGTCATTAAAGAGTTACAAGAGGTTGCAGAACAGCTCAGTCTTAGCTGTGTTTAGCAAAAGATTTCTTCTGCAAGTCATGCAAACCGCCCCCTCTCCCCACCCCCCCATCAAGCCTCCATCATGCACACAAACAGTGCAGGGAAGCCCTGTTCGCAGCTAGGAGTCGTTCGTATAACAGATGTCCTTAACTCGGGGACTACCTGTATTGCATCTGTGAATCATAGACAAATGTTGTAGAGAATCCTATCAGTAGTTTATTCTAACTTTAAAACACAAATACCTTTTTTAACTCTTTTTACAGTGGTCATGTGACTGAAATAACTCCTGGTTTGTCTTTGTAAAGAGGAGCAGCTGGCATGGTTACAGTATCTAGTCAGTGGTGGTGACTTAGCTGTCATTTGGGAAAAGAGCCACTGTCAATTATTTTCCCAGGGCATAGAAAGAGTGTGTCAGTCCTTAGCATCACTCAATAACGTCAGCAAGTCATCAAGACTCCCTGCTGTTCCCAGTACAGAAGAAAACCTGCATGCTGACAGCGCTACTATAGGATTTGCAGCTGGTATTAGTAATAGTGGACACTGGCAGAACCTACAATTAAAAGCTGATAAGAATGTCTTGATCTGCCGCTGTTACATATAGGATATTTGTGGGTTGAAATGTTATGATGATTACTGATGGAGCCTCGAGAACCGAGAGGATAGATCACGGCACATTGGGACTTGTGATATTAAATAGAAATAGTTAACAGCCATGAGCAGATCATTCCCATATAAATGTTTTTAATGATAATTATATTTTATAATCCTAAGGCTACTCTTCATGACTGGGGACAGCCTGGCAAAATAAATCCTTCCCTTTTATTAAGCACACCGGCAGATTAAAAGTTCAATTTCAACACAAATGACCACATCTACTGATCAAGGTTTGAATACAGTTACGGTTTTTAAATACTTTTGCATTTTGAATAGGAAATAAATAAATAAATGCAGATCGTTTTTAAATCTTTCAAAATGCCTCTGATAAAATGTGACTGACAAGCCCTGGCAACGGTTCTAAACTTCAGAGAAAACAATGCATTCTTTCTAGCACAAATTGTATGTGCAGCACATTCCATTGTGTGATGTTTTTTCGATGTCTTCAATTCAAGGCCAATTTTAGAAACAGATGGTTTAGAAGAGAATATCAAGCCTACTGTTTTAACAGGGTATTGAGACACAATGCAGACTTCATTAGAAGAAATACAAGGAAGATGCTCTCAAGCTGTTATTTTTATGTATAACACAATGCACCAATGGTTTTATAGTCCCTCTGTGAGAACAGAAAGACGGGATGCTATATCCCACAAATGTAAAACAAGTACAAGCAGTGTGTAACAATGGGTATTCTATTTCAATGGGGCTAAATTATTGATACAATTAATATAAAACTATATATTTATTATTTAAAAAACATGGTTGTTAGGTTCTTAGAGCATTAGACTTTGCCAAACCAAAAAATAGTAAAATAATGTGAGTGACTCAACTATTAACCCCATGTTTCATTTTCATGATTACAATTTCTATTTACTTTCCCTTTTGCACAGGATTTAGCATTTAAAGTAAGAAGTAATTTGCTTTTAAATCAGCCTATACCTCTGTAATTGAAAGTCTGTATTTAAAAGCATAACCAAGAAGTAATTTGAAACTACTTTTACCTGTGGAAATAGAGAAATAGACTAAGCCCATTTTTTTCCTTTATATAAATGATTTAAAAACTATACACTGTACACACTGTGGATGTATCTATTTATTGGTATTTCTGTTGATTAATGTTTTGATTGTTAGCAGTGACTGACACATATTGTGCCTTAGGTTTATACTTGAGCCAATGTAATTTTTCAGCCAAAAGTAGATACCTTGATTTACCTTGTTTCAGTTTAAATTTGGGTATAAATGGTAGATACTTAGTAATGTGCATCACTTTACATTAAACTGAACTCAAAAGTTTTGCAAATTTATAATGAACATCTAGGAATAATATTTGTGTCCACACAGTACCTTGCCTTGAATTCCAATCAGATGAATAGCAGTTAATTTTCTGTTCTTAGGCCTCTCTGGACCTACAATGTCATAACTGTATAAGTGCAATGTTTAATCATTGGACGCACTCCTATTCTTTACTGATAGGGCCTAATTTATTAAAGCCCTCCAATGCTTTTATCAGTGAACCTGGGTGATCCATCAATGGATTTCTTAAAAGTCAGATCTGGACCAGATCCATTCCAGGTTTGCTGGATCACCCATGCTCACTGATGAAAGTGTATCTTCTCCAGCCTTGGAGAGCTTTAATAAATCAGGCCAATAGTCTTACAAGATTTAGAACAAGGTTTAGTTATGTCACTACTGTACTTCTTACTGATCCCTTATGCCTTTTGAAGAGAAGACTGTACATTAGGACCAGCAATGCAAGGATCTTCCTGCTCCATCCTTTCCTTGGATCTCTGATTCACCCAACTCTTCTGCTGGTTCTTCATCATAAATCCACCAGTTATCACCCAAAAGACTGAAGATATACCGTTAATGTAGGGAATCATGGACCCACCTTTGAGGGTGTCATTATAGTAACTTTAACTGTGTAAAGATATAGAGATATCATCAAAGCAGTACCAATTTCTGCATCAGTCAGGACTGCCTGCCCACCAACTAATCGATAAAAATAATATGAGTACAACATTACATAGAACACAAAATAAAACCTGTATAGTTAAAACCAGCAACAACAATTTTGTGCTCATGTTTTTAACTTTAAATAATCAAAGCCACCTTATCCCACTATTTTTTCATGCTTCAAAATATATATGCATACTGCATATACAATTTTACATTCAGAAAACATCCTGCAAAACTTGGGTCTAAAGAACAAACTACATCAATACAAAAAGCAATACATAAACAAGGAGATTCTCATTTTCAGATAATTGACTTTATCAATCAGGCAAACAATTTTTGTATAATTAGCTGTGTAAATGTACTTCAATTACATGGAATATAATAAAATAAATACTTAATGAGGCTTGAGCAACTCCAGATTTTTGCTCCTGGAAATATTATATATGGTGATATTTTCTTCTGCACAGCCAGAAATGTTTTTTGAAGGTACATTAGGAGACTGGTCTACAATGTTAATGTATTTTATCATTTTTCTGTTATATGGGTATATTTAGTCAGGAAACAACATTACAATAAAAAAACAGCAGCCATTTAGCAGTGAGCTTTTTTTTAGCATGTGTGCCTCCAGCAATATTGCTTGCAGGAAAAAAAATGTATAAATATATATATATATATTTTTATAGTTAAAAAGGGTGTCAGTAAAGAAACACATGTGGTTGTATGTGTTTCTTTGTACAATTGCCTAATGGTTGATTGTTGCAACATTGCTGTTTCTCAGCTAATCCTCTACCCATCCCTCCCCAAACATAAAAAATAATAAACATTCTCTTTTTTTTTAGTCAATTAACTCCTATGAATGTCTTAAATTGAAAAGTGTAGATTGTCATTCATTTGAGTATTTATTTAAGAATACTTAACTTTACAGATTTTCTATGTTCTAGTTTGAAAGTGTATATTTGAGTATTTAAAAGAATAGTCTGAAATACCTTTTATCATTCTAAAATAGTTGACGCAATTTGCAATGTGTTTACTGTAACTTTGCAGTTGTGATTTAACTGTACAAGTTGCATAGGGGCTGGGGCTCATTCATCTGCTTTCATCTGCTCTTACATATGCACAAACGTAATCATTGACCCTTTGGCTATAATACTTAACAACATTTTAACTCTACAATTATGCTCTCATGCATGTGAGGAATGCGGTGTATTGTGAATATTAATGAGATCTCTATTTAACAAGATATTTTTAGATCTATAAAAGATCTAGGGAAGTAGCTTCATATGGATTACATGTAACATTTATTATATTTTTCAATGACCCCAGAATTATAGGTTTCTTAAAAAAGTTACCAGCATTCTAGTTAGCATAATGCAATGCAGGCTAATTAAGCAGGAAATGGTGAGGGATGCCTTAGTTTTCACTACTCATACATGGGTATAATATAGCAAAGGAGGATATGCAGAGATGAGCTCATCGCTATTCATTAAATTCACTTTAGCAATTGATGTTGATGAAAATACAATAAGTCAATTATTGCCCTATATATTCTTTCATCTTTAGTACAATTTGTGGCTCAGTGGCTAGCAACATACTGGTAGGTTAGTTTACTTTCACTCAAATTAGCATTAGACTATTTAATTATACCTCCAGTATTGACAATTTTTGTTAGAGTAAAGACGCAGAGCCCTCGATTCCTCTGCAATCTGATTACATTCAGTCCCAAGCCACCCTGGATTTCTTCTTCTTTCTGGCATGGAGGAGCCAGCAGGCACTGCCATCATTACCCAATATTGCACTGCACAGGTGCAAAATTGTTTGGCATTTCCTCATGAAAATGTAGAAAAAAAGTGCCGATCTCACTGTGCATGCGTTAGATCGGCACTTTTTTCCATTGCAGGGAAAGTTCTTTCTGTGCATGCCCGATGCAGGCTTTGGGTTTCCTGTTCAGTCTTTACTTGTGAGGCGGTAAATACAAAAGGGAGGAGTCTTCTTTTCAATTTAAAAAAAAAGTATTAAAAAAATAATAAAAATTATTCATCTTTTTTATTATATTAAAGGGTTAGCCACTTTTTTTTATAATGTTAAAATGTCATGATAGGCTCGCTATTATAGACAGTCAATGACATGACCATGTAAAGTGCTGCTGATGATGTCAGCCTTCCATAAATGTACAAGTAAAAAAAAAAAACAAATAATGGAAAATATGTTTATTAAGTGCTCTGTCATTGCACACCACATTCTTTGTGCTTATCTGAGAATATGTGTTATGTTAAGGTTATAATGAAGTAATATGTAGTATAAAGGGCCATATACAAATTCACTATAATTCAAAATATAAATAATTTGGTAATAATGTCAAATAGGAAAAATAAAATACAAAAACAAAACAAAACAGGTGAATTCGCCTACAAGTTGTCTCTGAAAATAAATGAGACAAATTATTGGGAACATATTTACACTGACCTCACTTATTTACTTTCAAAAAGCAACATTATATAGCAAACCATGATATGAATCTGCTTTTTTCATTATGTTAACATATTTTTCTGTGTGCCCTTAAGGGCATTTAATAACATTTTGTATTCTCGAATGTCTCTGGAACCAATGAAAAATATAGTCCTTAGGGTATTATAATACTTCAGCGGCACCTTGGTTAGATTTTCTAGTCTTCTTTAGTTTCCGAATATAATCATTAAACTACAGTTAGTTTGAACTATGATGTAAAGTGTAGAATTTTTCTTTTCATGTCTGCTTTACATATGCACATTAAAAAAAAAATTGTCTAATAAATTACTTTAAAACACTCCCTATACTTCATTTTTTACTACTTATAGTATACTGGCAGTGACTAAATATTTACAGATGCTGGTTGTGCATACATAGTAAGTATATTTATTACAATATGTTAAAACATGAGAACATAAAGTATATGTGTAAAATTGTCTGTTTAGTGTTTTTCGTGTTTCCATCTTTCTAATTAAAATAAATAATTGAAGTGACACTGTCACTATCTGTTATTAGGTATGGTAAATCAGCTGTACCTGTAAAATAAAATAAAAACATACACACCTTTCCTGTTGCCCAAAACACCATTTTCAGGAGTACATCTGAAACCAAACTGACACTTCTAGATCCCCTGCAGTTCATCTTTTCCTCTGCTGACCTGCACACTATTATTAATATTAAACAGGATTTATATAGCGCCAACATATTACGCAGCCCTGTACACAACTACTAATTTCTGTAATTTGTGGAGGTTAAAAGGGAGAAACCATTAAGAGGTACAGGGGACCTAGGTCCCTCCTCAATGTCTTGGTAACTCTTCTGACTTTATTTGGGGATTTGTTGTAAACAGCATACTGGCATTGCATGCAGCAGGAAATATATGTAATAATTCGCTTCTTTAAAAGGTATTCATATTTTTAATTAAGTTATATATCATAACAGGCTCATCAAAACTGGGCAGACCTATGTTGACTTTTAATATCTATTCATGTACTTAGTAATAAAAAAAGAAACTTTTTATCCTTGCACATAATTAAATTTAGACTGAGATTTAATGTAAAAAATAATCCTCTTGCAAGTCACCCACTAAGCTTCAATAAAATGCATTATTAGTATCATATTAGCATCATACACATGATGGCATACACATGATAAAAAACATAAAAGCTCAAGCAAAAAGTCTATATTATAGTAACCATGGCAAAGAATTACCAATGGTTGCTGAACTTTGGAGCAGAGCTTTTAGGTTAACCTTTCCATCACCCATTTATAGGTTCACTTAGTTTCCTTTGTGTCTAGTGGTATATATATAAACTTTGCCACTGCAGCAGAGAGGAAACAAAGTGAAACTTTTAATTGCCCTGCAATAATACTATTTGTACTGGTATTGTTTTAGGTTTCATTATGATTTTGCCTGCTTTTTACAGAACTAGACAATATCAATAAAAATCTGTTATAGGATTATGGATTTTTAAAGCTTTAAACTGTACCTGTTGATGGGGCATTACAATTCTTTCCATCACCTTTACACACTCTTTCCAAAGCAGGCCACACAGGATAATGGTACTAACAGCAAGGACTGCACGATGCATGAACGAGTACTGTACATACAGCACCGTTCTGCTCTATGGAGAGGGGAGGCACCCCGCTGCACGCTCTCCCCCTTCCCTTGCATTACGATTGTTTGTCGTCCATCGTCCATGGATCGTCCGGGACGGTCGTTCCGATGATGGACGACAGGTGCTGTACACACGCTGGATTCTCGTCCGATATCAGCCCTGAGCTGATTATCGGGCAAGAACCATTGGACGTGTGTACGTAGCTTTGGACTCACCCAAAGGAGCAAGTTAAAGAGATTGTTTATTTAGTATAGTGTGCTATTTTTAGTTACTAATCTCGTTAGATTTTTAATGTTTTTATGTTCTGCAATACAATGTTCTATTTTTTTCCCCTTTATTTTTTGTGTTTTCCTTTTAAAAGTAGTAGTAGTAATGTAGTTGTAGTTGTAATGTGCTTTTACGATTTCTTTTCAACATTTCTATGTCCATTGAAATCATCTTTCTCTATTGTATTACATATGAGAACATGTTTACCTTTATTGTATTACTCATATTGAATGTGAGTGTGCAAAGAATTTGGTTTTGTGAGTGAAAAAATATCCATAGTAACGTTGTGCTAAGTATCAGTGCATGTACTTTTTGCCTATAGTTGACCTAAATAATTGTAGGAAAACAAATATATATAGACCATGGCTGCCAAGGGAGTTGTTGGACAAGGCAATGAAAGATCTGTGGGTGTTTTCTCAGCTGCTAGATTAAAATAACCACTACGTACAGTTAAAAATCTAAAAATAAATCTAAAGCATGATAAAAATGGTTTTTATTTTCAATATTACCTTCAAAATCAAGTCAGTGAAAAGTATATTTCTATAGTCAAGATTCAGGTGAAACAAAATGGGCAAGTTTGAGTATCACTACTGCTGAAATGTATTTAGTAATAAATTGCTAGCAGGAAGGTTGTTTATTGCGGAATGAACATGGCAATGCACCTTCTGCAATAAAAAAAAGCTTACCTGCCTGATAATCACACTCACTTGTCCT
This sequence comes from Pyxicephalus adspersus, assembly GCF_032062135.1. NCBI lineage: Eukaryota > Metazoa > Chordata > Amphibia > Anura > Pyxicephalidae > Pyxicephalus > Pyxicephalus adspersus. The sequence goes on from NC_092860.1 coordinate 50,917,628, forward strand.
CACTCCATCGCAGGCACTGCCATCTATACCCAGACGTTTTCATAATTCCAGATCTTTGGCCATCTGGGTTAGCTGAGCAAGAATGATGCAAATTCTGCACAAGTGCAAGGGAGTTTATTCATTCCCAGCAGCCAGGAGTATGCTGAATATCTGGCCTTGTGCAAGCGCAGCTCAGTGTTCCTTTAGGAAAAATTGTGAAAAGGATTTCTTTTTTTTTTTCTGCATTAATGAGCCTGCCTGCTCACATTTTGTTTCTGATTTACCATTAGTTCTGCTATAAGACATTTCAGACTTATTTTTTCCTGCACCACTTTTCAATCTACTTGATTACATGTTTACAAAATAAACGGTTAGCTCTCTTGGACATGGACAGCAGGTATGGCTTTATAATTTCATCTGCATTGTCTCATTTTTGTGTTTTAGTCACTAGACTGTTCAGAATTAGGTGTATTTGGGCTACCCCAGGGGTAGTAAGAAGCCTTTTGTGACATTATTACAGTGCAGAGAGAAATGGAGGATGTGTGTACCTGTGCTGTCTGTCAGCCAAATAGATGAGAAATCTAACAGCGTGTGCTGGAAAATATCCTAAAGCAGTTCTATGGCCATGCAAATATTAATAACAAAAGTAACCACAATAAAAAAACAACATTAATGTAAAGAAATAATATCTACATAGGCAGATTTTTAAAAAAATACTTTTTGGTTCTTTTTTGTTCTTCTACATAAAGAATTACAACAAATAAAGTAAATAATAAAATTAGATTTTGACAGTTTAGAATGGAAATTATTGAAGTAATAATTATTTCATAAAGTTACAGAAAAAGTACTCTATTATGTGTCATTTCCCTTTTAACATGTGCACAAATGAAGGCACACACTACTTGGTTCATGGTGTGAGTGATAAACAAACCTCAGCATGATCGAGGGTATGGTGTTAAAAACGTTTGTCAGAACAGTCTTACCAGCAAGTGAGAGCCAGATTCTTGGCTGTCATTGTTGATAATAGGCTTTGCTTTTTTCATATAACATTACTTAAGATTCAGGAAATTTTTGGAGACAGATATGGAATAATTGTTTTAAGACTGATATGTTTGTTCCTGGGAAAGATAGTTTTTTTAGCTAACCCTGGAAATTAATATAACATCGAAATAAGTATAGTCTAAAGACAGGGTTTTTTGGCAACAAATATTTTTTATTAAGCAAAATTCTCTAATGGTACAGAATCTGATATATACATTTACATTAACAATACAATTGTAAGGTATTGCCTCATCCCTTGAGGTTAAGTACCCAAACATATTCATTGCCATCCACAGTGCAATTTGAGAGATACCACCTCATTCCTTGTGGTTATGTACCCACTTGATTGGTTTTGCGTTAGGCAGAACAGTGTGTGCAGGAAACATCAATCATATAAATATTTTTAATGCTGCCTTGTTAACCCAAGGTGTTTCACCCAATTTAGGCTTCCTTGAATATCTAGATGTATCCAAGAATCAGTGCTTTGAACTTCAGTACACGTAGCACCACCCCTGGGGAAGCCTAGATTGGGCGAAACGCGTCGGGTTAAAAAAGGCTGCGTTAAAAATGATTGATTTTCCCTGCATACACTGTTCTGCCTAACGCAAAATTAAAGGAAAAAAAATCAACAACAAATAATCAAGTAGGTGATGGTTATGGTGATGTAGGTTATGTCTAGTCAAGTGGGTACATCTCAAATTGCACTGTGGATGGTAATGAATATGTTTGGGTACCTAACCTCAAGGGATGAGGCAGTACCTTACAAAATGTATTGTTGATGTAAATGTATATATTAGTTTCCGTACCATTAGAGAATTTTGTTTAATACAATATAATGCCAAAAAACCCTGTCTTTGGACTATACTTACTTTGATTTTTTCATGTAAGAATAATTCAAATTAAATAAATAAAACTACTTGCTAGGGAAACATGAGGAATATAAATCACACTAATTAATAAAAAAATGATGTAATTATATATATATATATATATATATATGATGTTATCATGCATTATTTATAATTTTACTTTAAGTTTGCAGCACGATAAATGTTATTAAAGGCACAGAGCAATAGGCAAAGGCAATCACCAATAAAAGTAGGTCAGTACAAAAAGTTGCAGACATAAACAAAGCAAAGGCATGTAGAAGTACTGTTTTATGCAGATACCTATATCAACTTTAAGTGGTGCCTCTGCTTTGCCATAATCTAAGCCATTTTGCTTAGGAATAGGTTTTTAGCCTTCAAGGATTGCTGAAACTTGCTTATAAACTCTACCACACATTTCTACTGCCCCTTGCGACAGCCCATCACATAATGCAGGAGTTGCCAACCTATTTGGACTCACGAATCACTAAATTTACCTGCTTCAGACCGCACATGTGCGGGGGAGCTGTGTGTTACTCAAAGGGGAAGAAACTTCCCCAGAGTGATGTCATGATGCCAGAACCTGCCAACTCTCCCATGGCAGGTCTGAGCCTTCGATAGGAGAGTAGGCGGGTTGTGTCCAGAGACATAACCCGCCCACTTCCCTGAGCCTGCGATCCGTATGGGGGACATGGTCTACGGCTCTGGCTGGTGCATCCTTCCAGCGAGGTCCTTCTCCTGACCCCGCTCTGGGGCATACTGGCTAGAGCTGTGGACCACCAAAATTTTCTCGCGGACCACTACTGGTTGGTGACTACTGACATAATGAGTTGATATTGTATCCTGGTGGGAGGGAGCAAACATTAGCTCTGACTAGAAGTGTTGGAGCTTTGCAAGCTTAAAAAAAATCCTGCAATTAAACACAGGCCAATCAATGAAAGCTGCTACCAGTACCTCTAGATGCCTTTACCTCTTTACCTGCTAGCAATTCTGCGATAAATTTGACTTCAGGAAACCAAAGTTCGATTGGTTGATGGGGTTTTTGCATGCTAGGGTTGTAACTGTACCTTGCGTAATTTTATGAAGTAAAAATAGAAATCCCATTAAACTGGGGTGGGGTGGGGGATGACTGCAAGTCACTTAGTAACATAACGCTTTGAGGAAATTGTTCTATTGACTATGGGTTAGCAGAGTTAAATTACAGTATGGCGTGCAAACATGAATAATGCATTTTCCTATGGTAATGTCATATATCATTTCCGTGCATGATAAAAATAAAATGAAACTGGTTTCAATGAATGTTTTTATTCAAATCTGTCACCCCTTTTGCTTGAATAACTGGGACTAATATGATTACCTACACAGTTACAGGCAGTTCTGCCAAATGAAACAGATGTCAAGGTCAAACTGAAGACTCGGAGGACACACAGTAAAATGAAAACCTCACTTATGGGAAATGACAAAAGGATCAGCTCACAGTCACATAAAATTATAGACCTATTCAAATTATGATTTACTTTAACTTATTAGATCTGAAAGGCTGTATAATGCAGTGTTTATACTGTACATACATTGATATATATCATAATATTTAGCTATTTTTAACTATAAGCAAAATGAAAAATGTTCTTCTAGTAAACCTAATGTACAAACCCATGCAAATAGATTTATGGACTCTGTTAAATACTATGTAATATGTCAGAGCTATATGCTGTAAATACTGGAAATAAGCCATTCAATCCATGTCTGGTATACTTTGTGCATTTTCTGTTAAAATGGTTTTGGTCTCGGAAAGCTTTTAACACTTGTTTTTATGTATTTATTTTCTCAGACAGAAAACTGCTGCAGTGCAGTGTGAAATGTCCGACTTTCTCCCTCCTGACAGTAAAGGGCAGAAGGAGGCATATTCTTATGACAAAGCAATGTTTATTTAACATTGTGTTGACAGTTTATCTTTGTTGAATAACCAGCTGGGAGTAAGTGAGTTTGACTTTGAGGACCTCTGCTATGCTCCTGGCTGGTTACATCTACTCTACCTCATATGTCAGTGATTCTCAACCAGGTTTTGTGGAACCCCAAGGTTTCCCCAGAGGTTTCTAGGGCATCTTTGAGCAATAAGCAATTTGTGGCTCTCAGTTCAGCCTAAGTGGCGCCTATTTGGCTATCCGTAACGGTGACATTCTTTCCAATAGCCACCAGTAAGGTTTCTTCCCGCTGATCACCATACTAATGTACTTTGGACATTGTAATTATAGATGGCACTCCCTAAAGATGTGAAAAAAATTACAAGGGTTCCCCATGTAAAAAAGCTTGAGAAGGGCTGCTTTATGCTCATATGTATAATATTGTGTATACTCTACATATGCATGTTCTTACAGAGGAACATTTATGTGTGTAGTATAATGAACACACTAGTATAGTAAAGTCCACATCATCAAGCTGTAGAATTTATAATAGTAGACCTTGAATCAGTGAAGTACTGTAAACCTTTCAAGTCTAGGGTAGTCTCTGCTAAAATCAATTCATAGTGCATTTCTGGGAATTATGTACTTTACATAAGTGGTTAGTGGCAAGAATACTCTCTTTACAAACTAATATAAGTATAATTGGTGTCTTAGCACTGGCTCTTTTAATGACGTTGGCCTCAGCACTATGCAGCCATTTTTCAAAAAGGGGTTGATAAGCCAAAGCTCAAGGAACCCCTAACAACCTCTAGAAGAACCCTAGGCATGAAACCCTGGTTGACAATTACTGATTTATTATGGCACACTTTTTCTCATCTTCCTGCATTTGCTTTCTTTGTAGCTCTCTATTTGTACTGGTGATGAATGGTAAGAGGAAATACTACGTTTTAATGCAGTCCTTAAAACAAGAGGCAAGGATCTATCTTCTGTTATTGTGGATACACACAACTTTCTAAGAGGAAAATTCAGTTCACTTTGAAGGATTTCCACTGTGTGACAGGAAGTGAAGGTTAATATCCTAATAGTATACAGACAGCAATAGTGACCCTTTCCTACATTCTCCAAACAAAAAAAAAAAACACAACTGATACATACAGTACACTTTAAATTGTATCATGCATACTAAATATTAAATATGAGTTTTATATTTAACTATAGAACTGTTTTATTATATTTATATTTGACTTCTAAAATAATGTAACATTTTGCTCCTGTAATTGCCAATGTCAGGCTGATATAATGCTGCCTACATTATCCACCATTTGCATTGCTGTCAGTAAGTCAGCTTATATTTAGAAGAGTATCTTCCTTTGGGATTAGTGCAAGCAGAGGTAAGAGGATTGAAATAGACCTTATGACAGGTAATTGGGAACTGTAGTTCATGTGCAAAAATTATAGTTAAAACCTAACATATTGGCAAAATAGGGTAATCATTTAAGGAGACATGTAAGTCAACATTGCAATAGCATTTCTTCATAAGGAAATCGGGCAATTTCGCCAGAACACTATGTTAATCTTAGCACCCCACAACACATAGGCAACCCTGGGACCAATGCCACAGAATGATCTTTATAAAAAAATGATAACATTTTAGGATACTTCTAAAACTGTGATGTGCATGATAACATTTTAGAATAAATTAAACACTGTGATTTTTGCTGTCTGCACAATTTTTTTTTATCATAGTTCGTAATAAACAACTGTATCTATATACATAAAATTGTATGTATGTATGTATGTATGTGTGTGTGTATGTATGTTCCACCATCACTCGAAAACGCATGGAGACATTTCAACCAAAACTTGCCATACATATGACTAAAACTCATGTGAGTGCACCAGTCATCTTTGTACAGCGCTGTGCTATATGTCAGACCTATATTTGGATGTATGTATGTATGTATGTGTGTATGTATGTCATTACTAGGAAATGCATGGAGACATTTCTTTTCAATCTTTTTTTTTTTATTGATTTTCAAGGAGATTTTACAACATACAAATAAACAGGGTACATCCAATATAAGTAAATAGCAACAATGTGAACAACCAGGATCTAAGAAAAATTGAAAATGGAGCCATATTTCAAACAGGGTATGGTAAATCATGGACTCATATCTCAATGCCCATAGGAGCTAACAAAAATTACATATATCCATCAGAAAAAATGACAACATTATAAAGATTTATCCTATTTATAGAAAGGCTGATCCTATGTCCATGGTATTATATGGATCCTTGGTTGACACCAACAATTTTCAAACAAACTTAAACAATTATAAGTACCAACAAACAACAGAGTAGCCTGCGGAAAGTGTGTGTGTGTGTGGGGGGGGGGGGGGATTCTCAACACTAGGCCTGCAGATTCTTTTCAACTTTTATTGTTTTAGCATATATAAGACGGTCTGTGGGATCGTTATCCTCCACCACCAGCATTTCCATATGGCAGATTTTATCAAGTTCGAAAACCCAATCTCTAATAGAAGGAACTGTGCATTGTTTCCATAATCTTGGAATCAGAGCCCTGGTGGGCGCAGGGAAATGGCAATTATGCCTTTTTAATATTTTTGAATGATCCTGGGATCATAGAAAGAAGCGTTACCTTGGGATTCTTAGGAATAGTGGACCAGTGTATTCATTGTATAAACGAATAATTGTCTAGCAAAAACGGAAAATAGTCGGACATTCCCACCATATGTGAAGCAATGATACTCCTTGTGTGTGACAGCACCAGCATCTATCAGACTGCTAGGGGGACATTCGATGGAGATCTACTGGACAGCAATACCATCTAGATAGTATCTTTTAATAATTTCCTGGGCTTTACATGTCAGTGCTAGCCTATGGGTGAGTATAAGGGATTTCTCCCAATCCTCATTAGTCATCAACCCGCCTAGATCTCTCTCCCAATATCGTGTATACACAGGTATGTTGAGGTTGGATTCCCGACTGCTCAACCCGTATAGCAGTGAAATCACATGGGTGGGATGTGTGGAAGTAACCTCTCAAATTCCGTCAAGCCCTTACATAACGGGGAGGTATTAATAAAGGAGGTCAAAAAGGAAGTCAATTGTCGATATGAAAGCCAGGATAGCATCTTGCTTCTGTTAGATAGATTAAGAGATGTCAACGAAGGAACTTGGCAAATATATAAAACATAAAGGTGGCAATCGGTTAATGCCGACCAGGATAAAAAGCGTATTGAGCCCATGGCTAGTAGAAAGATTGGATTATCAAACAATGGTGTCATGGGGCCCAGTCCTGTTGATAAAGTACCTGATTTGAGAGAAACATCCCAATTATGCAGTAGATCAGAAGTAAGCTTAGATAAGGGGGTAGCTGGGGGCAAAAGAGACCGGTCTACCTAAGATAGGGACCGAAGATCAATAAGCGAGATTCTTTTAGCGTTACCCATTCTTTTGATTCTCTATTATGAAACCAGTCTATTAACCACTCTAAAACCGATGCCCAATAATAGGAAATAATATCAGGAACACCTACCCCACTTCTGGCTTTAGATTTGGCCAGCGTATGGAATGCTAAATAGTAACGATTGGCACCCCACAGAAAGTGTCCAAATAGGCTACGCAATTTACATAAATAGGTCACTGGAAGAAATATCGGGACTGTTTGGAACATATATAGCAACTTCGGCAATATATCCATTTTGAGAGTATTAATACGTGCAACCCAGTTCAGAGGCAGGGAGGAATATTTCTGGAGGTCCGTCTGCAGTTGACTATGTATAGGGGTGTAACTATAGAAGAATAAATTAGGGGGATCAGATTTGATCAACACACCTAAATATTTATTCCCCTTTTACAAATTCTGAAAGAGATGTTAGTGCTAATGGATGACATTTGATCAGCGTCTAGAGTAATGTTGAGGATTTCTGATTTTGAGTAGTTCAACTTAAAGTTACCCTAGAGACTGAATTTATCGAATTCCTTCATTATAGATGGTATCATAATGTGTGGGGAGGATATATATTGGAGATTGTCTGCGTATAGTGACAGTTTGTAGTGTGACTCACCTAACATAACGTTATTATAAAGCAATGGGGAGAGGGAACACCCCTATCTTGTGGCATTCTAAATGTGAAAGGATTCGGACAGAGACAGAGTTAACCCGCACCAAGCTTTTGGTGAAGGGTGGAGTGCTGAAAGTCTCGCAATCATATTTGGGCTAAAACCCACTTGTTGAGTACATGAACTGCCAACTGACTCCGTCGAAAGTCTTTTTGGGGTCAACCGATAAAAGACACATTGGGTATCCCATGGTTTGAGCATGCTGGGTCAGCAAGATAGTTTTAATGTGTTATCTCTTGCCTCACTCCCAAAAATGAACCCGGTTTGATCCTTGTGAATTAATGTATGGGGAGAGCCTCTTTGCCAGTATTAAAATAGTTTTGCGTCTACATTTATCAAGGATATGAGCCTGTAATTAGAACAGATTGTGTAGTCTTTACCCGGTTTTGGGCGAACGGTAATATGCGCTTCAAGGCTTTGCGGTGAGAAAGATGTGTCCGTCGATATAGAAGAGAATACTTTAGAAAAGGATTTTATTGCCGCACTAACTTCTTCCTTAGTAAATGGGGATTCTAGGTGGGAAATCACTTTTGAGTCTAGTTCTGGGAGAGCCGTTTCAGATATCTATTGATCTGGAGAAGGGGGTGATATGCCTGTAAAATGTCTTCAGGAATGGAGGTCATTGTACCAGAGGTGTTTTGTATCGAGGTTATGAATGTGCTAGATGTACGCGGTTGCATCCCTCGTTCTAAAAGTCTGCCACATTTATCCCCGTATTGATAGATCAATTCGCGAAAGCAATCTCAGTGGGGCTGATGTGCCAAGTCATATAATTCTAGGAGGTGTGTTCTAGCCACTGTTAGTTCTAAAAATACATCAGGGGCCATGTTTTGCTTATGTAAGTGTTCTAAGGAGCAGACCTTATCAGTCGTGAGATGAATATCTTGAGATCTAATCTTCTTGAGTCTAGCTCCTTGCTGTATTAGATCCCCTGGAAGAACAGCCTTCATAGCCTCCTATTGTATCAGGGGGGAAGTGGAGTCTGAGGAGTGGTCCTTGATAAAATTAGATACCATGTCTAGTACCGCCTTTGTGCAAATCGGGTCCTTAAACAGTGAGTCATTGCACTTACATGTTCATTCTCTAGGGCCTGCTTGTGGGATATGAAGGGTTAGTGTCACTGAGGAATGATTGGACCAGGGGCAGGGGTTTATTGAAGCAGTTTGGTGCCAGTCTAATGCCGGGTGACTCATTATTAGATAGTCTATGAGAGAATACATTGAATGCAGGTATGAGAAAAACCTTGGGTGGGAACAAAGAAGGAAGCAATGGTGAACTTCTTAATCCAAATGGAAATCTTAAGAATTAAATATCTGCCCTGAGGGTTAGAGTGGGAGTCTATTGTCTGCACTGGTAGTGTTTTATGAAACACTATAGAGACGCCTTTAGTTTTGGATTCAGGATTGGAGCTGTGGGACCCAGTAGAGTAAAAGCGGTTTCAGAGTGATGGGTTTCGGTTGGTCTGAAATTGGGTCTCTTGGAGAAGTAAAACATGTACTCTAGCTTTGTGTTGGGCATATAACAATTGGCAATGCTTATTGGGGCTATTAAGGCCTTTAGTGTTGAGGGTACGACTTTTCAAATTCAAAAAGTCCCAAACTACCGTCCGGCAAGGTCAGTTGGTCTATATGGGGAAGTGTCAGCCTATGGCGGGAATAAACAAAAAAAACAATTCAAATTTCACCCAGGGGAATCCATGTAGTCGGCTGTGTACCTTAAGTCCAGCAAACAGAATACAAAACAACATATGCAAAGCCGAAGCAAGAAATCAATGTTAAACCATGGATCAATACAAATGGAATAAGATGCTGAGACTATTCTGAACTATTAAAAAAGGGTATATGAATACCGGTCAGCCTCATCCTCATTGCATGTATATGGCAGTTGGGCCATAGGCTCACCAAAACAAGGAAGGGGGTAAACCACATTAAAGTGTGTCAATCCCCTGGCGACCTCGAGTGTGTCCACATAACAGTGAAACAGTCAGCTAGTGACTCAGCTAAAATGCAAGGAAGTCAGTGGAGGACAAAATCAGATAACCATTTTCGGATTTTTGCAATAGTATCAACAAAAATGCAAATATAGAGAACCAAGAAAAAGAAAAAAAAACATAGCTACCAGTAACCGCAATGTCCAAAGGGATAGAGAGAGCTAACAGTGTCCAAGTTATCAACTCGATGATAGGTCCTCTTTAATCAGTACCACATGAAGAATATAAAGTTCCATCCGTGGTTTAGTGTGGTAGAGGAATTGTGTTTCCGTGGAACTCCTGGTGAAGGCCCCCTCCTAGGGGCTAGTAGTATTGGATAGGCAAAGATGACAGACTATAAAAAAAATGATCTGTCGTGGCCAGCCACCAGTAAACTGGGGAGCCGGTTGGTATGGTAGATTAGCAGGTGCTCATGAGGTGGTGTAGATCCATCAGCTTAATGTCAAGTGAAACCAAGTGGAGTTAGGAAAATATCTTCAGCAATCCTAAGAGCGTTGTGAAGGGGAAGTCGCTTGTTGCGAGCTGGAGCCTGCAATAGGTTCTGTGGTGGCTTCAAATGGTGCAGGAGGTGCTGGAGGAAAAAGTGGCCGCTGGAGGGCTCTGGCGTAATGAAGGTATCACAGATGGCCATTCTAGCAAGGTGATAGGGGGAAGCTGCAAATCCGCTAAGAACTGAGGGAAATCTGTTGGGGAGTGGAAAATATAATTTTTTTTACATTCTTGCGTACAATCAAATGAAATGGATACCCCCACCTATAGGGGATTTTTCGCTCTTTAAGAACCTTGAGTAGTAGCTTAAGAGCTCTCCTTTGATCCAGCGTAAACTTGCATAGATCCGATAGGAGTTGAAGATGTGCGCCTGCGTACTCGATGGACTCTGCATCTCTGGCTTTCTGTATGATATCTTCCTTGGTTCTGTAAAAGTGGATCCTGCAGAGCACTTCCCTCGACCATTGAGGTTCCTTGCTACGTGGGCCCAACGGTCTGTGTACTCGATCTATCTCTAGATCCAAATCGAGGGGTACACCTATTAGTGAGGAAAAAAAAACATGCTGCAGAATAAAGTTCAGAGTTTGGAAATGATTCTTGCAATCCCCTAATGCAGAGATTATTGCCTCGATTATGATTTTCGGCATCATGAAGCAACAATAAGGTGTTAAATTGAGCTTCATGGCTTTCTAAAATTGTGAGCTGCCATTTGAGTAGAGAGGTCAGCACAAGTGTTTTGCAGCGTGAGCATTATGGCTGCAACTTCCTGTAACTTGCTGGCCTGGAATTCAGACATGCAGCTTGCTTCTAATCTGCCAATGCTTTGCTCCAAATCATATCTGGTGGACAATGCCCTGAGATGTGCCCTCCAGTCCCATTCGTCCTCACCTGTTGCTAGACAGTACAACAGCGTGAGACCCAAGTACAGGAAATAAGAGAAAAAGCTACTACATCTAGAGCTTCAGAGACAATACAACAGCGTGTGACCCAACTACATGAAAGGAGATAAAGAACTACTACATCTAGAGCTTCAGAAACAGTACAACAGTGTAAGACCCGAGTATACGAAATGAGAGAAAGAGCCAGATGATCCTGGACTGCACAACATTTTAGATTAGCATTGGAAGGATTCCACTATGATACATATATTCCCTGCATATAACTTAAAAAATCACCTAAAGAATGCAATATCTTGCCCTTCCTACAGCACAGGGAAAGCCAAGTGACAGTCTACATAGCAAAGACACTTTAGCCCAGGGGTGGGCAAATTTTTCAGTCAAGGGCCACAATCTGAAGTAAAATTTGACAGAAGGGCCAGGGCCGATGGGAGAGTGGGCATGGTTATGCCATTATGATGTCACTAAACATGACATCATGATGGCATAACCCTGCCCAATCTCACATCACAGATCTGAGCCTGCGATAGGAGAGTGGGCGGGTTGTCTGCAGGGGCGCCCACGCCCTGCCGGTCCCCCCCCACCAGCAGGGTCCTTCTCCTGACCCTGCTCAGGGTGGCACCTGCCAGAGTCGTGGACCACCCAAAGGGTCGGAGAAATTACCTTATTGGGCTGTATACAGCCTGCGGGCCGTAGTTTGCCCATGCCTGCTTTAGGCTATCCTTTTACAGTTATGGGTTCTTTCTGTCTTCCTATGACAAAAGCCAAGGGAAGCTAATAAAAAGGGGACTTAGCTTTTGATTTGTGTTAACAAGTTAGAATTTATATATTAATGGCAGATCTGTTTATTTTGCTTAAGTTACTTTTTTGGGGGAGAAGATCAGTGCATTTGAAACAGTTAATGGGAATGGTTATGATTTGTTTTATATGCTTGAAGAATGGAAAGGTTTATTTTAATGTTTGCTCTGGATCAGTGACTCAGAAAATAATAAAACCAGATAAATGCAGGAAGCTAGCATTCATAGACAGAGGTCAACAATGACATCTTTCATGTCCCTCTCATGTTTAAAACATTGTTTAGTGTATATATATATATATATATATATATATATATATACGTTCAGTGATCGTGCATGTTCTGAGCATGCGCGATGAACGAACGTTCGATACAGGCTGTATTGTGTATATGAGTGTGTGTGTGTGTATATATATATATATATATATATATATATATATACACATATATATACATATATACATAAATATATATATATATATATATATATATATATATATATATATATACACATAAATATATATATATATATAAAATATATATATGAAATGTTTATCAAGTAGTATCCAGAATTACACAGAACACGTGCATGTTTTACTTTCTCTGCAGGGGCATGTACAGATTTTTACTGGACATGATGTGCTTTATTCATTTTAACACCTGGAATAAATCCAAAGCAAAATTCAGATGAGAAAAAGCAGAGAACATTTTCTGTGATTAATGGAGGTATGGGTAAGCTTTAGCACTGAACTAAAACAACAGGAGCAGCAGGGAGAAATGCACACACAGATGGGCATAAATATCGAAGTAGTGTAAGAATGGTCAACTTCATGGAACACTCGAGGTTTATTGATTTTGCAGACAGCTGCTAGAGACAAGGTCTTTTCTAATCATCAGTTCTTCAAGCATGCTTCTATCTTAACATAATTTTTTCATCTTGTAATACCGGGTATTGTACATTTTCCCTACAAGTATCTGTAATTGATGAACTCTAGTCAAAATTTGTATTTTTTGTGTTTTGTATTTTTCAGTAGAAATGCGTAGGTATTATAGGTGTAATATAAAGGTGCTGTCTTACCATCTGAATTGCAGTCATTTATTTATGCAGAAATGTATACAAATTGTGTCTGGGATAGAGTCAAAAAATCTTAATGTGGTAATAACCCCTAATTGTAAACATGTCAGATTATATAAGAAATTAAAATACATAATTATGCAGAAAGCAAAAAATCTATAACTTGACCACTACTCTGTGCTGTGCGCCTGTAAAGAGGATAACCACCCAATTCAGCAACACCACAAGGCTGGGCACCCACACTCCATGAGCCCATGAACAGGTAATAACTTCAGTAAACCTGTAACAAGCAATAAAAATGGGAACAAATCTGGTGCTTTAATGACAAGTTGTTAACTTATATATTGCACTTACAGTAGGTATCCAAGATAAGAGTGGGGTATCCAGTCTGGAGGTGGCTTAAGATAGTGAATATATGGCCTCACATTTTTAGGAATTTAACTTTATACCCCTGAACTTACCCTAAAATACTAAAGACATCTAGAATTTCAATCTTGGGACCAGAAGAACCAAAAGAATCAGAGAGTTTCAACCCCAGGCTCCAATACTGGCCATGGGAGGACAGCAATATTGTAGACTAATGCTAAAATCACACTGGTGGTAAGGTTCCTCACACCAGGAACTGCTGCCTCTTTGAGAGATGCTACATGTAAAATCTTTCTGCATCAGCACCATAGCAAATGATTAGGCAGCCAGCTGTCAAATCTGGGGAAACTGGTTCTTAACCCCCCTAGCGGTAATCCCGAGTGTGACTCGGGGTGGAAAAAACTTGCAGAATGTCAAACTCGGGGTAACTTTTGGAGCACCCCTTACCTGTGCCATGCGCTCCAGCGGCGATCAGACAATTCGGCTGTGATGCCAGGGTGCTTGTCCATTGGGGGACGTGGCCGGGCGGGAAATTGAAAAGCAGATTACCGAATAATCTGCTTTTAAATGCCGCTGGGGTCCCGGCCACGCCGCTGCCCGCATCCGCAGTTAGATGCGATGCACCATGCAGGATTTTTGCATGGTGCATCACATCTAACTGCAGATGCGATCATCAATAGTAAATTTCAGGGGTGATGCCAGCGCTGATTTCCCCCTGGAATTTACTATAGCTGCTCACATCACCCGGAGAATGTGACGCTCGCAGCCTCCAGGTCATGTGAGCAGCATTGTTGGTGGTTTCAGTGGAGTGAGCAGGGCGGGGACATCCCCACTGCATCATCCAATGCATTGGAGTGATGGATTCTGGGGGCGGGAAATTTAAAAGCAGATTACTATGTAAAAACAAAATAAAAAAACACATAAAAACATATAATGAAAGTATAAAAACACATTTTAGTGCACCAAGCATCATTGCCCAGTGCCTTGATTTGCATTTTGCCCACTTTTAGCCTTGACCTTGATCTGACCTTTTGATGGCTTAAAAATCACTTCCTGAATGTATCATTTCATCACTTTGTCTTTGACCTTGATTGTTCCTGACTGATTGCTGGAGACCAAATGGCATCCAAAAGGCATCTCGCCGGCGCAAGCGCTGTTTTGGAAGAGTTTGAACGTAGTGATAGCAATTTGGAGTCCCAAATCGAGTGATAGTGATTCACCAGGAAATTTGTCATCAGACAGCGAAAGTGAACTGAGCAACGATTCTGAACCTGAGGTCAGTGCTGTGCGCACATGGTGTCCTATTGACCTTGATACGGACCAGGCAGTACCTCCAAGATTTCCATATACCGGCGCACCTGGGATGAAAATTGAGGCTGAATGCGACGTCCCCCTGGCATACCTAAAGTTGTTTTTGACCGATTAAGTTATCGAAAAAATAGTTGCGGATACAAACAGGTAAGCCACTCTTTTGTTTGCTAACTTTTTACATTTTTTTATGCCAACATGTGTGCTGCTCTGTGCTAACTTTTTACATTTTTTGCAAATTTTTTTTCATGCAAACATGTATGCTGCTCTGTGTTTGCTAACTTTTTGAAATTTTATTGCTAATTTTTTTTTTTTATGTAAACATATATGTTGCTCTGTGTTTGCTAATATATTACCTGCAACCTTCACAATAAGAAAGAACATATCCTAAAATACATTTTTTATTTTGTTTTATGCAGGTACGCTGGACAACAACAAGGTGCTCCACACCTGAGGTTTGCAAGAAGCAGAAAGTGGGAACCTGTGACCAAGGATGACATTTGGCTGTTTTTGGGCTTGGTGATCCTGCGGGGAGTTGTGGGCAAACCCGTGCAGAAGTGGTACTAGTCCAAGAATAAAATGATTGCCACTCCATTCTTTGGCACAGTCATGCCAGAATACCGCTTTTCCCTCATTATGAAGTACCTGCACTTCGCAAACAATGAAGAATTTATTGAGATTACCCATCCTGCACCAAAACTGAAGAAAATTTGGGAAGTATCTCAGATGATTCTACAAAATTTCCAGCAAACCTATGTGCCAGAAAGAGATGTCAGCATTGACCAAAGTATAATGGCTTACAAGGGGAGGCTCAGCTGGGTGCAGTACATTGGGTCAAAGAGGGCACAATTTGGTGTGAAAACGTATATACTGTGTGAATCCTCATCTGGCTACATCTGGAATATGGTACTGTACACTGGAAAAGGGACACAGTTTACCCCAGATACAGCCATTATGGATTGGCCACATCTTCAGTGCTATCCCTCATCGAGATCAGATGAGATCAGATCCCTCATTGCTAGATCAGGGCTTTTTTGTCACAACTGACAATTTCTACACCTCTCCTGAGCTTTATGAGTTCCTTCTGCAACACAGAACAGATGCGTATGGAACCGTTAGGGCGCAACCTGCCAGCACTGTTTGCAAAAGGGAAGCTGAAGACAGGAGAAATTGTTGCCTGGCAGAAAGGAAAGATGATGGTCCTGAGATGGTGTGACAAGAAAGATGTGTGCCTAATGAGTACTGTCCATAATGCCTCCACCGTTCTGGTACACACAAAACGTGGGAAAGAAGTGATGAAGCCACAGGTGGTGATTGACTACAACAACACCATGGGAGATGTCGACAGAGCTGACCAAGCTATGACATTCTACCCAGCGATGGGGAAACAGCAAAGGAAGTACTACAAAAAGATTTTCAGGCATCTAGTTGAGCAGTGCCTATGGAATGCCTACATTCCAAATCATAGTCAAGAACCACCAAACATCATTCGTGGCTATGAATAGACCTGGACGTCGTGCTTCCACCGCTGTCAACCCAGAACACCTGACTGGTCGTCACTTCACTGAATACATCCCACCAACCCAAGAAAAAGGCAGCTCCTACAAGGATGTGCGTGGTTTGCTGCTCAAAGACCGATAACAGAGGAAGAAAGAAACCAGGTTCTACTGTCCTGACTGTGATGTTGGGCTTTGTGCAGCACCCTGCTTTAAAATCTACCACACCCGGGATGCCTACTTAAAATGTGAATATTTTTTTTCTAAAATCTGCATTTAATTTATATTATTTATCAATAATATTGCACCCTTGTTTGGAAAATTTCAGTGAGAAATTTTTGATAAAAAAGTTTTTTTTTTGATAAATTACATTGTTGTGGTTCAATATTTCATTTTTTTAATAATTATGATTTATAATTATGTAATATGTTATAATTTATGATTATAATATAATAATAAATATATTTATATAATATGAAATAATAATATAATTATTATACCAGGGAGTTAATCTAAGGATTACAGGCCCACAATATAATCAACAAATTTCTATGCAAAAAAAATAGAATCACTTTTTGCATCAAAAATCTGACAGAATTAGAACGCTAGGGGGGTTAAGAACCCGCCTTGCCATGCGAGTGTTCAAGAGACTGACAAAGTACCAGGTGAAAGGTTTTGTGGGGACCCACTCAGTACCCTGCGATTTAGAGGCTGGTGTAAATTTGCCCTAACTTCGGCCACTTACAACCACTGCTATCTGAAGTATCTGATTGTAGATACCCCTACCCTAAAAAGTGCATTGTATTGTATGCCAAGCTTGTCATGAACGTAGTCTGTCTTTTAACTATTTTAATATGAATCCTACCCTAAACCAGCCGATAGGGGACTCTTGACTGATTTTTAAATATATATATATATATATATATAGTAGGTGCTTATATATATATATATATATATATATATATATATATATATACATTATTTTCCCTGTTGTCTAAATTTTAGCTTTAAAAAAAAAAGAAAAAGTGTTATCTCATCCTGTGCTTTTTGGTTCTTGACCAGTTTTTGACCAGCATAATAGCATGACCTTGAGCAGAGTATATAATAACAGTTCTGATTAATTTTAGGGAAAATAACCTAATAGTAATATATTTTTTATTAAACCAATAAAACAACAGTGATAGTACAAGTTATCAAACACAAGCCAAACACTCAGAGGGACATATCTAAAAGAACATAATTTAGTCAGACATTAATTGTAAACTAAATTGTAGGACAGATGAAGTGTGAACAATATACAGTAAATGTATTCCAATAAAAAAATTGTATTTAGAGCCTTTGTCAAAACTACACCTTGTAGTGGGGCTACCCTCACACTGCAGGAGTTAACTATACTTTTTTGTTCAGGGTTGGGAGTGAGGGATAAGGTAAAAAAGAACATCTTTTAACTGTACTCTGAAAGAAAAGAAGCATTTAATGCTTGCACTGAATCCAGGCAGCCTGATTTATTGGGCCGGATTCAAGCAAAATCAGAAGTTGGCTTGTGCGTGATCCAGCATCAGTCCCCTCAAACCTATTTATCAAAGGCTCCCCATTCATCTCTAGTGCTGAATGGATGAACAGGGGAAACCCTGATGAGGGCTCAGGCATCATCAGGGATCCCCTTTGCTCAACCAATAACGGAGCACCAGAGGTGAATAGATGTACTCAATTAACCCCTAGTGCCTGGGGATCCCACACTGTCAGTAATCCCACAGCTTTGCTCATGACATGAATGCAGCCATGGAAATCAGCCATTCATTGTGGGAAAACCTGTAAATAAAACAAAGTTTAAAAGTTACACTAAACACACACATTTAATAAATGACTTTAACATTAAAGCCTCCTCCTCTACTTTGTTTTAATTTATTTTTTTATTAGTTATTTACTGGTGTATGAATCCAAAGGATGATATTAACCCCCCCAGTGTTCTAATTCTGTCATTTTTTGATGCAAAAAGTGATCCTATTTTTTTTTGCGTAGAAATTTTTGTTTATATTGTGGGCCTGTAATTCTTAGGATTAAATCTCGGGTATAATTATTATATTTATTTATTATATTAGTAGATGCGATGCACCAAGCAGAAATCCTGCATGGTGCATCGCATCTAACTGAAGATGCGTGCATCGGGGTGGTGGGGACCCGGGCGGTATTTAAAAGCAGATTACTCCGTAATGTGCTTTTAAATTTCCCGCCCGGCCATGCCCCCCGACGGAGAAGCGCCCCGCCATCACAGCGGGATCGTGAGATCGCCGCTGGAGCGCGGGGATAAGGTAAGAGGGACCCTCAAAGGTACCCCGAGTGTGACAGGGGATTACCGCTTATTGCAATTTTTTCCACCCCGAGTCACACTCGGGAATACCGCTAGGGGGTTAATAAATGATTATGGAATGTCCAACTGTAAAAAATCAAACAGCCAAATTTCACGGACTGCACACGTCCCAATTACAAGCAAATTTGTAGCAGCTGTGCGCATAAAGATGTACATATATAAGGGAGTTGTCTACCTTGCTTTTTCCTTTGTCTTTTTTTATTTTTTTGGAGGAGGAGGGGGGCTCTTGTTTGGCGTGGTATCCTAATCTATGTTGCTACATTTCATACTTTACTTACCATTTAGCACAATAGCTTCTTTTGTTTTTTAAACTTTGAATGTTTCAATGTCCATTTTGCAAAGATGAAGTCAATGTTAATGCAATGTTATTGTGTTTGTAGCTATATTGTTTCATTGCAATAATATATCTTTATTACCACCTTTAAATGTTTGTTCTGCATAAATATTTTCTGATCCCGTTTTCCACCTTGGTCCAAATTGGTTTTATAAGTATTTTTTTGAATGCAATATTTCTTGGGTCATTTTTTAACTATTTTGGCTTTATATGAAAGTGTGGGTGTACATGTGTTATTTTGTCATGTATTTTAATGTGACCTTTTGTCTTATTAAAACTCAGTTGTGTGATGCACATTGATGTGCATCAAACTTCAAGGGTTTGATATGCATTGTTGTGCACCAATGCAGACCCGCTATCTGCACGTGCACTGTGTTCTATCATTTGAAAAACGCGCCAGCCACTTTTGCAGAGAAGGATCCTCTTTGAGGTAAGTTTTTATTTTTATGGGTATATTGTTTGTTTTGCTTCACGTGCACTCATGTATGTACATACATGCATATATGTATGTGCATTTATATGTGTGTACATATACATATAAAAAGGAAATTATAGGAAAAATAGGCAAAGAGGCTTTTTTATTTGGCATATTGCTTAGCATGCTTCAAATCGAAAAGATTGCCCATTTCTTCCTAAAATTTCTGATGTCATGGGCTTGGCTCCAAGCAACATTCATGGATGATATTTCTTCTGGTAAAAGGAGGAATCCACCTTTATGTGCTTCCACTACCAAGCTGAGGTGAGTAAGTCAATATATAGTGGGCCAAGGTCTAAAATGGCATTCAAACCTGCAGAAACACCCTGAAAGGCTGGAAAAGCAAGAAAATATGTTTGCCACAAAGTGTACATAATACATTCAAATAACAAAATGTGACAATATGACTTTGAGAATGGGACAAAGGCAACAAGGGGGTCATATACCAGGTTGGAGTGGAAACCATGCAGACATTTGTCCTAATTATTTGTGGATAAAAGTACAAAACATTGCTGAAGAATTGCTAAACAACAGGAATTGTAATTAGAAACCAGGCACAAAAACATTGCAGCAACAGGTGAAGCTAACAATAATGAAGAATACAAAAAGTCACATCAATGCATATCATCCAAGCAAACATACTATTACCCCCCACCCCCCCCCCACACACACACACAAACTAGACTAGCTAAAATAGTAAACATGAAAATACATATGTATTTATATACATTTCAATCTATTTTGACATACACACACAAGTGAAATCGCTAAATGTTCCTTGATACATGTATTATAACATCTTTGGCAACAATCCTTTTTTCAAATATTTGATTTCGCTAAAGCCAAACTAGAATAAAATTTAAATCAGATCCAAAATGCTTTTGAACATTTTTTTTACATTCATACTATTGTGTGATGAGATGACATAATATAAAGTGTATTTAGTATATTTACAGCTTGATATGAATTGGTTTGCAGTGTTGCAACCAGTTAAAAAAAATGTATTAAAATAGCAATTGCAGCCAATCTAACTATAAATGAAGCAATTTTGTGAATTAGTATAATGTAACAGAAAAATGTAGCACTTAACAAAAAAAAGATCAAGCACTAAAGATTCAAATTGACCTGTAATACACTGTAGATGCGCACAGAACAGGGAGCAGGTGTGCCCTAATTGATTGTCATGACATCACCATTGACAGAGCTTAACAGATCCTCCTGAATAGCGCAGCTGAAAATAATTCACCTTAATTGGCAAAATATTTACCCTACTGCTCATTTATCAATGCTGTAAGCCAGCAGGCGAGTGCACCAGCACTTCGCCCTGGCTCGCTGTAATGCGCTGTGTCCAGCAGAGCGTATATTCATGGGGCAAGCTTACTCGCATTTGCATGATAAATCAGCCCCATTAAATCTCTTCACAAGATAGACTATCATGGGTGAATCTGGGTGATCCAGTAATCCTCAAATGGATCTGGTTTAGGACTGAAAACATTTGCTCAATAATAGAAAATTATTTTAGGAAATCCATTGCAGGTTTACTGGATTGCCAAGGTTCTCCCATGATAGTCTATCTTCTCCATTCTTAAAAAGCTTTAATAAATCAGGCCCACAGTATATTTATTACTGTGAAAGGATACACTAGCACACATGGACATTAACAAATAGTCCAAGCATTATCACCCATTTGCTGTATATATAAATTTAGAACATATACAGTATTATTTTTTTTAACTTGTAGATTTGCTACCACTAACCAGACACCAGTTACCAAACAGAGCCTTTAAAAGTACTGTATATATCTCACAAAGACACTTAATTCTCTCTTATTAAAGACACCTATTAATAGAGGTCAGCTCCCTGGGTTACTCTCTGAAGAAGAAAATGATTCAATCAAAGAGAGGAAAGTGTTATGAAGTAATGGCATCTTTTTTCAATTAACTTGGTGCTCATTCATTAGTTCCTGTCTGACACTAGCATATTATACACATATTTCATATAGTCATGCAGTGATGAGTATACTGATCCACCACAAGAAACATTCTCAAATTATACACATTTTTTACTGTTTTCTAGCAGACACTCGGGTAGGATTTTATCATTAGACCTCCACTAGAAGAACATATGTTCCCCACTTGAAGTTGATTGTGAATACATTTTTCAGCATCCTTAACAACACATAGTAGTGTTCACTACAGTTGCTGCGACCCATTATCATTTTTTTTGTGTATATAAAATGTATCAAAATGTGTTTAGACTGAACGTGAAAAAAAGCAGCTACCATACCTATGGATTGGTGAGCTGCAATAGATCACATTTTTTGTTTTAGTTAGGGGTAATTAAATATATTGGAAATGCTGTAAAATGTAACAAATAATTTACGCTGCATCATCAATGCACATTTACACTTATTTAGTTGTTAACTTAGTAAGGTTTCTTTCTTATTCAAGCATTCTACCCCACATTCAAGACATTCTATATATGGAAGATACATGTCTGGACATGAGCGATGACCTGTTTTACTGGCCTATGGGGGGGGGGGGGAAGGTTCCTATTTAAGTTTTTCCTTTTAGATGCAGTGATCTGTAGCCAGACATCTGCTACAATTAACATTTTTCTATTGACTATTAATAATGGTGTTAAATGGTTGAACACATGTGTGTAATGTAGTGACTCTTTTCATATCTTATAATTATAATAGAAATTAAAGACAATAATTCCAATTTATTAAATTTCACCTACATTATATTGCAAAATAACTCTTCTGTTCAATACATTTTACTGTGTACAACTCAACCTACACTTTTGTTCATATCACTGTAATAGATTAAAGAGAAGATAAATGTTTTAGTAGCTGACAGTCTTTCTACAGTGTGATTGAGTAGTAAGAATGGATCATCTCAATGTTACTGTTACTCTGACACATTTTAATGTTGTGATTCACATACAACAACATGAAATAAGTTATGTTCCCATATTTAACAGCATTTCCTTCCACTATCTAACTAGTGATTACAACTGACTGCATGAATACTCGACATATGAAAACTGTAATACCTAACAGTAACATAAATCCTTACGCATTTCAGAAGAATACCAAACACTGTCAGACTACATTTTCTTTTATTATCTCTTTCATATGTTTTATTATAACATATAAAAATAAAGACTTCGATGTACTGATGCAGTGCACATTATTATTCACCTGAGAGCTGCATAACTGACATTCTGGCTAATCTGGCATTGCATAGTTTGAATAATTTTTATTATCGATTTTCTAGATATTTTGCTATTCAAAGCTACTGACCTTGAGAATGAAAAAAAAAAAATTTTATCATTAAATATAACATTAGCTACAGAATCACTATGGACCATTTATAAAATCTTGAAAGAATAAAAAAGAGCAGATATATCTTATACCAAGTGAAAATGTTATTTTTTTTATTCATCAAGGAAACCTAAAATGATTCAGGTGATTTTTTGCCTTCTTTTACCTAATTTCTAATAACTGATGATATATGATTTGTTACTATTTATATTTTTTCAGTATATACACATTATGTATTATTCAATCTGAGCAGAATTAAATGGTTCATTTTTCAAGATTATTTTTCATACTCTTGAAACGCACACATAATACAGAATTTAAATTAGGACTTGAAGGAAGATAAACTATAATTGAGTTTTATAGATGTACATTAATGTCTTACATGATTGATAAGTAGGACATTTTACACAAAACTCCCCCCCTCAGCATTTTCGTTGACTTCTTTGAATGTCTTTTGGGCTAAATGATGAAGCACCAGATTTGCAGTGCTCCAAATCTGTTTGATGATTTATTTATTTTATTTAGTCATCTTCCAGGAGCAGTGAACTAATCTCTTAGGCAGATTATTACAACCAGAAAACTTTATTTGATGTGCTAAATCACCATGACCTTTTAAATTGGACTACATTTTATCAAAGTGGTTTGTTTCCTAAGTATATTAATTAAATATGGCATGAACGGTCTAGAAAAGTCATAAAGAATATGAGTAAATGTGGTATAATGATTATATCTGAAATCACCTCAAACATCTACTTTATTAAAAAAAATGTTATTGACTCTAGGTGCAATGGGAACTTCATTGACCAAACTATTAACTCTGTCTTTAGTAAAGTTATGTGTTATTGTGTCCACACATATAAAGATAATCATTATATTGATTTTTCATTGACACTAATGGCCTGATTTATTAAAGCTCCAAAGCTGGATACACTTTCATCAGTGAAACTGAGTGACCCAGCAAACCTGGAACAGATCTAGTCCACATCTGAAAACATTTGCTAACAATTAGCAAACTACTTTCAGGAAATCTATTCCAGGTTTTCCGTATCACCCAGCTTCACTGATGAAAGTGTATCCTCTCCAGCCTAAGAGAGCTTTAAAAAATCACGCCCACGGACTGTTCATTTATTCAATTCATGCTCTAGATTGATTTCATTTGTTGTAGAATTTGATAGATAGCTTCTAAATAGGGATGAGTGAACACCTGGAAGTTCGGGTTCACCGGGTTCGACCGAACTTCGGCTCAAAATTCGGGGTTCGGGTACGGGTACCCAAAATCGTAAAATTCGCTACGGACCCGAATTTTACAGTTTGGGTTCGCTCAACACCACTTCTAAATGACTAAACAAATTTATAAATGTTTGTGTTGGAGACCCAATTAGAATCCAAAATAAATACATAATAATTGTTTGTTGATTGTTTGTATTTATAACTGATAGATTAAATTTTCTACCAAAATTTTCAGTTCAAAACAAAGAGCACAACAATAATATGTGTGTTGCATCATTTCTTGATAAACTTCCTGTTTGCATCTGTTTGCACCAAAATTGTTCAAAGCTTGGGGTCACTGTTGCTAATGAACGCTCTTGATGTGTAAAATGGTTATGATATTAGAGGCATGATAAGCTCTGGTTACAATACTTGCCCTACTGCATAGAGATAAGGTTAAAAACATGTAGCGTGATATTTAAATTAACAGACATGTGTGAAACAGGCATTGAAGGTAATGACTTGGGAAGACAACATGTCATATATGAGTCAGATGACAAAAATTAGAAAAGTAGAAGTCAAGAACTCCAGTTGTTTTTTTAATGTAGTCACTACAGGACAGAGCAGTGACATAGGGGTTGGCCGGGGAAATCACTCAGCCAAGGGTTGACCAGAATATCAACACTTCTGGAAGTGTTAGATTAATAAAAAAGACTTTAGGAGGTTTTTGGTGGCACAGATGGCAGAAGAGGTAAGTTTAAAAGTTCTACTTATTAGCTTATTTATTAACCTCCCTAGCGGTTCATTTCTTTCTGGTTTTATATGTCTAAAATCGGTACATTGTTTTTCATGAAAATTTATTTTACAGTATAATATAATAGTATTAGTATAATAAAGTTTGAAACACAAAATCATTTAAAAATATTAAATTAAAAAAAATATATATTTTTTTTAATTAAAAAAATAATAATAATACATATTATACCTATACTATTAAATATACTGTAAAATAAATGCTCCTGAAAACAATATACTGATTTTACACATATAAATCCAATGTATTGCATTCAATACAGTTATTTTGTATTGAATGCAATACAAATTGATTTACAATTTTCCACCCTGCTGGCAGCGTACACACGCACCAACGTCACCGGGAACTCCCTGGTGACTCATCGGGTGCAGAAGTGGGCCTGAGGAAGAAGGAAGAAGACAGGGATCGACGCGATGGACTGGGCGGGAGGCCGGTGGATCAGGTAAGCTCTGTATTTACTTTCTTTCCCATAGGTTTACCTACCCCTAGTGTGACTCCGGGTTACCGCTTTTAGCAACTTTTTTCTACCCAGAGTCACACTGGGGGTTACCGCTAGGGAAGTTAATTAGCTTATTTTGCAGACAACAAATTTGGCCAAATTTTCAATTTATACAATCATTTCAAACACTTCGAAAAACTGAATGATTCAAAGAACCTGTGTGGCCTAAAAACACCCGTTATGCCTAATTTAGAGTGTTTAATTTCAGAATTATATTAACAATACTTTATTTAAATATTATAAGATATATACAGGACTAAGACAATAATTATATATATATATATATATATATATATATATATATATATATATATATTATATATATATATATATATTTATATATATTTCATGTCCAGTAGAAAATGATATAGATACAAAAATTAATTAGGAATTTTCATCTGAGAACATTTTAAGTTGGGTTTTCACGTCAAAAAAGGTGATGTGTATGGCAACTCACCTGGGTTTATCCATTAAAACAAAACATTGTAAAGTGACATTTTACCTTGTTTAGGCACATTATAGAAAGTATATTTTACTCAAATTCAGTTGATAACGAATAAAGTAAACAGCAAAATGTAACACACTGGAAAAATATTTTTAAAAACACTATTTTGTATAGAAATAGAAACAGTGAATGGGGAGACAGTGAAGTTGTCATTGTCTATTTGAGCACTGAATCAATTCCAACCTTGTCAGGTCGCCAGTGATACATAAGACAAGACAAGAAGGAAAGAGAGAAAAAAAGAGCAAAGTAAATTTTTGTATTGCTGTTTATTTAACCATACAGGTTTTTCATGTCTAAGTCAACCAAATTACCAATCAGGCATTAAAATTATAGGTCATTTTATGGTCATAAATACCATATACTATAAATACCATATATTATATTATAATACATATGAATACCAGCGGCATTGTTCATTTGCATATGTTATAATGGTCAATACTTTTGTCAACAAAGGATAAAAAAATCATAGGTTGAATTGTATATTGCTATCCGCTCTCTGCTTTACACCATTGTGGTATATACATTATGGTGCTATACACTATTGCATGCATTTTTTTGGGTATTCATAAAATGCAGGCCGTGGTTTGAACTTGCAGTGTACAATGAAATTCTCTCTGCTTAATGCAGCATCATTGGAAGAGAGATGGTCCCATGATTTTGACAAGTCACATGACCAGGCTCTTCTCTTGGCTACTTTTACCTTCTATTTAGTGTAGGAGTGCACAGTTGGCTTTGGTGCTTTGGTGCTCAGAAACCAGTAAAATACCAAGCATTTTTGTAAATACCACCATTTTACTTTTGTAAATTATTATTTACTATTTATTATTGTGCTATTGTTTTTTAATGCAATAGTAAGCCTGTGTTAGGCAATGTTTGGACTGTCCATGAGGTTGTGGTGTGGTGTGTGGTGCCAGTGAACTGCTGCCTTGAAGATGACGCTACAAGTTGCAGCTTCACATAAAAGTTAATGAGGACAACAATATATATATATATATATATATATATATATATATATATATATATATATATAAATATATATATATACATACTGTGTATGTGTGTGTGTGTGAGCGTATGCAGTCCTGAGTTATGAAAAACAAACATTACATAATCATGTATGATTAACCCCTCTTGTAAGAAATGTTCCCAAATATTTACTTTGGTGATATATTTATATATATATATATATATATATATATATATATATATACACACACACACACACAAACATGAATTTTTTCTTAAGGTTAAATGTCTCAGCGGTGACAAGGAACAGAATTTTATTCCCTTGTTTGTTTGTTCCTTTTAATATTTTTGAAAAACGGCATCTTGAAAGTATTTTATTTTAAGAGAGAAAAAGACAACTTTCAGCCATCACACAAACACTGATATTTCCAGCAATGTCATAGTGACCCAATCAGCTGTATTAGGATGGCACAATGCTTCTGTGAAATTACTTTTGGTGTCATTTTTCTTCTATCAGATTCTAGACAAAACTTGACTTACTCATGCTGAAGGTAAAGACATCTCAGTTTTCTGCACAATTGCTTTACTGAGTCTGAAATCTTAGAAAAGCATTTAGCTTATAATTGTAAATTATCTGACCAAAACTATACCGTAAAATTTCATCCTAACGCTGTACTGATGGAAAAAGTTTTAACTACAAGATTATTATTGTTAGAAATGTACATTAATAATAATGGCCCATTTTTGCTCTATAATATTACATAAAGGCTAATGGCAAATATTGCTAGGAAGCAGTCAGCATGTTAGGTACAGAAAAAATATACTGTGTGTAAAGCCAGTGACCTCACAACACTATTTTAGGACATTGACTATGGTAAAACTGTTCCAATTTCTCTGCTATAATTATAAAGTCTTTTTATTCATAGGACTACAACAGTTGTAAAACCAAAGCTCCCATGATTATCAAGTAATAGAAAGGCTCATAAAGTACAGAATTTGAACTATAGTGATTTGTAGCAAAATGTTCTTTTCTGGCTGAAAATCCAATAGTATAGGTAACATTCTAGATTGTCTATGATATAATATAAGGGTATTTGCGTTCAGTATTTTGGGTCTTGTGTTTGAAAACTTTGCCGATGTAATGCTGTCAAAGAATCATCCTCCAACTGTTATTGATGCATTGATGTAGAGTGCATGTATAATATAGAGTTGATAATGAGTTTTAATTTAGGTTCCCTTTAATTGAATGTTGCATTTTCCTACACATATCCCTACACATCCCCCTCATCTTCTTAGCATGTGTTTTTCAGAGAGTTGGGAACTTGTATTGTGCCTGTAGTATTCGATCACCTTCATTCTGCTCTATGAGATATCCAGGTCCATGTTATTTACTGCACAATCACTGACGTCACTGACATAATAAATTTTTTTTAGGGCCCACTAAACATATGATCCCCTTCTTCTACCTGCACACTCCAAAAAGTGAGCTGGACCTTTCTTTAGTTTTTAGCAACCAACATCTAGTAGGCCTAAAAGGCAATGAGAAAGGGAGAAGGCCAGTATGACTGAGGCGGGAAGGCCAGAAGGTCAGGTAAAAATGAGGGAGGGTGGCATGATGGGGAAGAGTGATATGATAGGAAGATAAGAAACACAATGGAAGGGCAGAGTATGAGTGAAAAAGGAGAGGAGAAGTGGGGGGAGGTCAGAAATTTTGGAGAAGTGTAGAGAGTCAAAATCCCTGCCACCTGCATTCTTTGGAGTTGTTTTGAAAGTGTTGGCAGTGTGAGGTCCTCAGGGGAGCTGGATTGTTAAAGTGTTAGAGTGTGGAGAGCCATCTATGGTATGGGGTCTCCAAATATTTAAAGGGGGTTAAGAGGTGTTAAGGTTGGTTATGTTATGCGTGATTGATATTGTTCCCGAGGCAGTGGAGTGGTGTCTGGGAGACGGTTAGATATATCAAATGAAATGCAGATCCAGGTGTAAAATGGTGGTGTAGAAGTTAAGGCCTGCAAGGACCTGCCACCTGAGGGAAGGGTGTTTTGTTGGTGGGATCACATGTTTGTTAATGTTATATGGTTACAATCTAAATAAAAGTCACTGATGTACATGGTTAAAAAGTAAAATTATTAAATAGCCGTATGGCCATTTTCACCATACGCGCAGGTGTTTTTATTTAAGAAAGTAGGATGGTTGGGTGGAAGAAAAGGTGTTAGTTGAAAAAGGGCTTTTGAATACCGCAGTCATGCAAGCAATATTGATTCTTTTCTTCCTTAAAAATGTACAGTGAATACCTATCCTTTGTGACCTCTTTGATTACCTCCAGGGAGCAATAATACTTAAAATGCCAGCTCCTATGAAATGTGTATGGTGCAGAATGTGCAGCTCCTAATGTACTGAACTGGTCCCACACAAAAAAAAAAACAAGGAAAGGTAAAGTCAGTCTGCTGATCATTCAGCTAGATTTAGTGTAGTCCTCATAACAACATTTAGTTAGGAATGCTGTATAGGCTCTAGACAAAGAAGATACTGAAACAAAAAATACCTACCTATCTTTTCTCTGATAGATTATTTCTTCTCAGAAGGAGTTTTCCCCCAATCTAACCCATTGTTTGTCATCTATGGAAATTCAAACTGGGATATATAGAAGTTGTACAATCAGGAAAAAGTGGTGCATATGTATCAGAGATTGGTATATAGTGAAATAATATATGATCACATATATTCAGATGTTTGTAAGAATATTTAACCAAGTTGTCTTTATTTTTGGTAAATGTTCATTACTCCTTTTTAGGCATAAGTTGTGAAATTTTGACTTTTACCTAAAACAGATTTTTAATGTAGTGAAAAAAGGCTATAAGCACAATACAAATCTGACTTTTCAGAGATTTGCTTTTGGTCTATGACCACCATCTTTGAAAGGTATTGCAAAGCCCTTAAACATATCAGTGCTACTATAATTGCTGGGAAACCTGTAAACCATGTCCCAAAAGACAAAAAAAAGAAACTTGTATTTTTGTCTTTAATTCAGTGTTAAAATATAGCAATTTGTAATGCTAGCCAATGACTTAAATTTAGTAAGTGCAAAGGCCCTAAACATAAGAGACAAGACAAAGGGACAACCCTAATATTCAAACTAGACCCTTCCAGACATGGGGGACATTATGACTACTCCACATCTCCCCTCCCACACACACAGACCCCTACAAACATTTAGGGAACAGACTGTGTTTGAGTGAAAATTTTTAGTCTAACTTTGGGCTTTCCACTGTTCTAGTAAAGGTAACGTATAGTCTGTTACAGTATGGGTATGGCCAGGAGGAGGCTCCCTTTGTTCCAGGGTACGGTATAAGCAGGAGGAGGAACACATTCCCCAATTCTTCCGCAGAGCTAGGTCCAATGCCTTAGAAAGGGTGTGGTTAGTGATAGTTGGTCTTCACACAGTTAAAAAAAAAGTAGAAATAAAAAATAAACACATACAGCTTTAATGCATTCCAAGAGAGTTATATCAGTGATTTGTGCAATGCAATTACTTGTTGTGAAATTTTTCCTATTTGATCCTATATGTGAACTAATGAACTACTTTTTAGGAATGTTGTCATTGACTTGGGACCAAAAAACATATTGTTGACCTTAGCAGTGGGTTGCTAATGAAGTGAATGCAGATGCATATTAACCCATGCCTGCTTAGAAAGTATATTTTTCTGCCTATACACTAACATTATTTACAGATGAATACACCATGCTTATTCAAACATTTTTGGGGACATGTTTCCACATGTCCTCCTGAGCTTCACAAAAATTTTGGAAAAAAAACATGTTCATGGGCTTTGCAGTTAGAGTGGACCTATACTGAGGGATTATGCAAGCTGACATTGCTGTTATGGTTCTATAGTATCCTGCTTGCCTTCTGAAACAAAAACCTAGAATGAGTTTACAGCTTAGTTTCAGCTTATTGCAGCACAACCAGTCCAGTGTGATTTGCAAATTCTATGGCCCACTTAAAATAAATGTTCCAGACTATACCAATTTTTTTCCTTTTCATTTCTTTAATTCTTTCTCATTTCATGGCTCTATTCTTTTTTATTCTCACTGGCTTTTTTGCTTTTTTCTCCACGTCTAATAAATTCTGCCTTTTCTCATCACATCACTCCTAAATATCCAATATATTTCCACTGCAATATAATAAATATAATTACTTTCATCAAGTTCTATTTTTATTGTTATTATCTAATGGTTTCTCATTCATTTTTTCCAATTCATTTTCAGTCATGCTTTGATATCTACTTCTTGTTTCTCACTCATTTTTTTCTTTTGTTTTTCTGCAGCTGTTTTCTTAGCAAGAGAAAATGTCTGTCTTTACTTTAACCTTACAAGGTAATGATCAGTGTCCATATCTGCTCCATGGAAACTGCATGCATCAATATTATTTATTCTATTCTGTTTATCTATGAAGATATGATCAATTTGGTTCTGGGGATCTATGTTACTTTATGAATTCTCTTGGGGAAAAATAAGGACTACTCAGTGTCATGTTCATTACTACTGCCAAATCAACCAGCCTAGTGCAATTATCATTTGTTACTCCATGGAAGCTTTCTATTCCAATCAATAGTGTTTTTTCAAATCCTTACAAACTGTCATTTCTTTTCCTAAGGTGTTCAGTCTATCTATACTACACACAGTAAATCTGATTTATTAAAGCTCTTCAAGACTGGAGAAGTTAGAGTATCATAGGATACCCTGGGTGATATAACAAACTTCAATGGTCCAGGATTGAAAATATTTGCCA
The DNA here is from genome assembly GCF_032062135.1 of Pyxicephalus adspersus. NCBI lineage: Eukaryota > Metazoa > Chordata > Amphibia > Anura > Pyxicephalidae > Pyxicephalus > Pyxicephalus adspersus. Next base: position 50,949,272 of record NC_092860.1, read on the forward strand.
GCTATTAGCAAATGATTTTTAGGAAATCCATTTCAGGTTTGCTGGATTACCCATGTTCACAGATGATAGTCTATCTTCTCTAGTCTTGGAGTGTGTTAGTAAACCAGGCTCAGTATATTTTTCTGCACCCATTATGCTGGTTTCCTTCCATCGACATTCTTGCAGTTTAGCCATACTCAGTATGTATTAACATTTGAGAATGATGAGCTATGAGTATGTCAAAACCAGCTTGTTGCTGATTAAAGGGCTTTGGCTCTTACTTATCAGGGGCAGGGGCACCTATTATTCAAAGAGCAAGGGTACTTTTTATTTTTCTATTTGTATACACTTAGGGCTTTATTTATAAAACAGGGAATCTGACATTCCCTCAAACATTCCTTGATGGGAATCAATTACTGCCATTGAAGTGCATGGACCTGGAAGATACCCAAAAGGGAATGTTTGAGAGAATGTCTGATTCTCTGTTTTATGACTAAAGCTAGAAATATATGAAAATTATACTTTATTGAGATGCCCTTCCGATTATGACCTCAAACTGAAGAGGAACTGAACTCCATGCCAAGAAGTCAGGCAGAAAACAAACAGGTAGTTACCAGTACCTGTTGTCTCTCTGCAGCTGATCTTTCTAATTACCAATGTACCATTCCTTGTTCGATCTTTGTGTGGAGGCAGCCATCTCTGACCTGGAGAATGGGTCCCCAAGAAAATGCACTCCTATTTATAAGGGGAAATTTAAAGTTGAACCTTCTCCCCCCCAAAAAAAATTCTATTTACCTGTACTGGTAAAAAGCCCTCGACAGTAGGTAGAGTACAGTAGGTTCCGCAATATCCCGGCTTTTCTCCTTTCCAAGGTAGACAGGACAGCGAGTGCTGCCATCTTCTTTTGGGTTCTACTGACGTCACCCAATCTTGCACACCCAGTCTGTGTAGGAGATCGGGTTATGTGTCTTCCTGAAAAAATGCTGATCTCATCGCACATGCCTGATATTAGCCATGCACTCCAGGAGCAGCCAGCAGCCTCCTTGGAAATATGACGTAGATAATCTAGGAGGCTGCGGGTTTCCCCTTCAGTCTTTACTGCTGCAGTGGTAAAATTAAAGACATGAAAAAAAAGCTTCCCAAAAATAAAAAATAAAAAAAAAATTATTAAAAAAAAAACCTCACATTTCTACATTATATAAAAGGGTTACCCACTCTTTTAGCCTTTAGGCACAGTAATTTGTCTCACTGAAGCTTATACGAGTCCTAGTCCTAAGCAGTGTGACATTGACTTGTAGCCAGATGAAAGTAGCCCCTACCTCTTTCTGCTGCTTGCATTTACAAGACAGGAGGTGGTAAGATTGTGAGGAGCTTATTATTGACTTGAGCAACATTTGAATCCTAATACACAATCTGGGCCTTGGATTAAAGAGGGTTTCAAAAGGAGACTTTTTTTGTAGTGGTTCTAAAATATTGTTTTAAATAACATATTTTTCAAATGTCTGCGTTCCAACAATATGTATGTTTCTTAAAGTTTTTCTTTAGATCATTTAAAAAACAAAACAAAAAACTTGTAACAATGGTAAGGTCATAAATAGATACATGGACACAGAGAAATTCCTGTGGTTATTTCAACATGCAATCAATATTTATAAAACAAAATACGTTAATTCAAAAGATGTAGTCATAAATTAATATAAAAAATGAATATGCTGTATTGCTTTAAATTAAATTACTGTGTATTATACTTTAACACAAATAAAATTTTTGTTAATACCCAAAGTGATATTAATTTCTTGACATATTGTTCAGTCTGTAGATGTTTATATAAAGCTGAATGAAAATTAAATTAGCCACCAATTTTCTAAACTCTCTCTAGTCCTATTATTCAGAAAATAGTAGTACATCAATTGACAGAGGTAAATGAGTCACAGCTGGAATTAATGTTTTTTTAATAAGACACACACTGCCACATAATGATATGACAAAATGTTTGACACACAATATGGCGATTAAGACTAATTGCCCAAAAAAAAAAAAATGGACTACTATATTTTCAGAAATGGAAGGTAAATACTCTACAGGTTTTTATAGGTAACATAAAAGAGCTTTAATTAATTTTTTTTAATCTTGCACAGATATATCGAAAGAAAATACTAATCTCAAATTCTATAAACTGAATCAAACATCTTTATAAATGTTCATTAAAAAATTACACATACTCCCAGCAAGCCAGATTCAGATTTTTTACATTCCAGTTTTGACAACATAGAACAACTACTAAGGCTAAATCTCAATGGAAGATTTACCTTTGTGTTGCACTTCTGCTATGGTAAGATTTCAAAGCAGAAACACAATTGATATGTATCTGAGTATGAGAGCCTCACACATTCCATTAGGACAAAAGGCAGAATCTACTACCCCAGTCTGAAGCTCTAGTATTAGTTACCATGTATACTACAATAGTAGATATAGCATAAAAAAAACTAAAAATATATATTGAACAAAATAAGTCTTGAATTTTGTGTAGCCCATCTAAAACCATGATATAATTTTTAATAAAAATCATAAGTTTATTTTTTCCTTTTTAAAGTTATCAGTTTGTACATTTTATAAGAAGTATAACTTACTGTTTATAAAAAAGACATTAAATGACAAAAATGTAAACGTATCATCTTTTTTTCCATTACAGCCACTGCTCATCCACTAATAAGCCAGTACAATCAAAAACTATATTTATTTGAAATGCAAACATAATTTAGATTGACAGAAAATTTAGAGGCACATTAACACTTTATATCTTCCAATAATACAAATCAGTTAGTAGGCATCAAGCTTTTTTTTTTTTTTTTTTTTTACAAAAGCTTTGAAACAATGAGCATATCCCAACACTTAGAATTATATTTCTAAACAATGCATACAGTTCATTTGTTTACAAAAAGCCCATTTAGGGATTATAGTCATGAGAAAAAAGTTTATAAATATTGCGTATCAAGAGATAAAAAATCATCTGGTCCATAGCAGGTCTTTAAAAATACAACTTTAAATGAACAGTTACACTTAACACATTTTACTTTGCATCATTATTTATTACACAATGACTAGTCTAAATGTAGAAGCAGTATCTGAAAAATGTCCTTTGCAGTGCAGATGTTTGGCCATAATGCACAGCGCCATGTTTCCCAAAAATTAAACACAACAGTTTAGCACAAACATGTAGTACCAGATGTCAAGCATGGGGATCATTGAGTTGACCTTGAACTGCTCCATGTATTATAGTATGCTAAAGCTTGTCCAAAACTGAGTCATGCAATAAGAAAAAATTCTACAGTAGAACAGCAGGAAACCAAAAGAATTAACGTGTTACAATGGCCCAGTCCAGACTTCGACCCAATTGAATGCTGTAGTGGTCCCTGAACAGCTGTTCATGAATGAATGCCTACAAACCTCAGTGAACTAAAATAATGTTGAAAAGAAGAATGGGCCAAATTTCCTCAACAACAATGTGAGAGACTGATGAAGTAAACAGAAAATTATAATAATTTAAATTATTGCTGCTAAGGGTGGTTCCACAAGCTATTGAATCATGGGATGTGCTTAATTTTTCTCACATGGTTTCTCCATTTTTGCCTATTTTTTGTTAAATAAATAATGACGTCTGGCGTGTGCTGTTTTATACTTAAGTTTACATTTAAATATTTGTATACCCTTCCAAGGACCAAATTATGTTTATTACCTTAGACTTGAACAATAACCAACTGCAAGCTAAGACTGAAATCACTCACCTTCTGAATTTAGTAAAGCCCTGGATTCAATGTTTGGCAAGCAAAATCATCCTCTGGATCATAGCACTCAGGGTTACTTTGAAACTGATGTAAGTTTTAATTTAAACTGCTGCTACACTGACTTTGCTTCTGTGTGTACCTGCTGAAGCTTTGTTTTTTCCTTCTGCAGCTTTTGATGCATTTCTGCTTCATGTTTTTTTCTCTGCCAGCATTATGCTTCACTTTTCATTAAATTTCCAGTCTGTCGAGTGCTGTTTGCTGAGCCTGGATTTCTTTATATTTTTTCCATCCCTTGGCTTGTCATATTTTCGCTGCAAGCTTTGCTTCTGCTAGTTGGCTGGAGACCTTGGAGCTGTCATTAGAGCAGTTGGGTGATCTTTGTAATAACTTTGTGTATTGGTGTGTCCAATGATAGGTGCATATTCATCCTAATTTAATGCCATTCCCCAGTTGGTCATTATAAGTCTCATTATTAGTCTTCAGTCATTAACTTTCATGTTCACAGATTTCTGCAGTCCAAATGACACAGCTGTACATTTTCCTAACAATGCCTGGAGCATTGGAATGGTAGACTCATAACATTGGCAGACCCTGTAAAGTCTGCTATTTATGTATTGTTTTAAATGTAGGCTAAACATATTCCTGTCTCCTTTGTTATCTTCCTATATGTTATGTTAATCCCTTTCTTGAGTTGCTTTGCTACTTGGTCATATGGCTCCTGGCCTTCTTTCACTTGACTTCTTGTCACTTGAGTAGACTTAAGACACATGCTCAAATGTAGTGTGGAGTTTTACCAGTAGCAGCATTTAGCAACAATAATCAATATGCAAATTATTTCTAACCGGTGCTTTAAATTTGTTTTCTTAATGTTTATTGAGGATTGAACACCATGAAAAATAAACAATGAAATAAAACAAAACAAAACAACAAATCAAACAAAACAGAGTAGTCATATTTCAAAGCACACAAATCACAGTTAATACGTTCCTTGCTCTACATAAGTAATACAAACTCGTATAAGCCTATTTGTACACTAGCACTTGTTTTTTTTTTAAGTTTTAGTAAATTTGTATAGTTTAGAGAGCCCCTGATTGCATCCTTGCACAAACTTTACTCTGAATAAACACGCACAAGAATATAGAGAACTTTCTGGGTCCCAACACATATTTGGAAAGTTCTTTTAAAACCAGTAAGACCTGGAGCAGGAGTGACCAATGGGAGCATAGGAGAAAAGGCAGCATGACAAGGGGGGAGGGGGGAGCACAGAGGGGGGTGAGGTCAAGGAGGGGACAAGTTGGACTGGACAATAATTAAAAACAAAAGGAGAGGATAATCGGTTTTATAAAGTGTGGAGTGGTCATCAGCCATTTTGAAGGACAAGAGCCTGAGATTCCCTCCCTCCTGGGATACCAGGATGATTTGGAAGTAGGAGAACCCATCTCAGGTGTGAGAACTCTCGGAGTGATACAAGAAGTTGGGAGAGGAGTTCCAAAGGAAAATAGGGAGGGACTACGCACGGTTGAAGAGGACGTTCCCAAGTTGGTGCGGCTGGGAGAAGGAAAAGAAGGAGTGGTAGCCCTTCTCTGAAGATGGAGGGGGATAATGCATTAGAGAACCTGCAACCAGGGACGGGAAGGGTCGAAGGAATATCAGGTTGCAAGGGGTTTTGTTGAACAAAGTACAAGTCTGGGTAAATTATGTTAAGGTATGTTAGGAATATGTTAATTTATGTTATGGATGTTAAATTATTGAATAGAAGATTGGTTAAATTGTGTTTAATAAAGCAGCCTGAAAGGCCATTTAATCCATGTGTGGGTCTCTGTGATCATGTTATGGCACCTAAGACAAAAACAAGCTTTTGTAATTTACCTGGAGTAAGACTTTAAATGAAAAAGTTACTCATTTTTATTTTAGACCAACACTATAACACAGATATGTGACTAGGAAAAACAGAAAAATAAAGGTGTTTTTTAATTATTTCATGTTAGCTCATACAGTTCATCCATATCCAGGAACATCATATTTCTTACACTTACCAAAATAAAATAATACAAAAAAAAACAATTTATGTTTGGAAATTTTTACCATTCTCATTGCTCTGTATAACCTTCTCATTAGGTCATTTCCATTTTGAAACATATATTGACTTGACTAACCTTAAAAGTAACTAAACCTGTAAAAGTATATTGAGCTAATATTGCACATATGTCATCTACTTTGACAATAGTAATAATAGAAGTCACTGGATAGAACTAAATAAAGCATTAAGTGCTCTACTTTCCAAATGGTTATTGAAATAATAGTGGTAATTACATAGGGCTAAATAAAGCTGTAACATTTTTAACATAAAGTGTGTTTTAAAGATTTAAAACTTTGCAACAAGTGAAGCAGGCTAAGCTATATCTCAACCTACAATAGTCAGTTCAAAAAAGTTGTAAGTGCTTCAGTGAAACATATAATCTACTCTATTAAGTGCACTTACCCATAAAAATGAGAACCTTATTTACAATGGGGCCTGATTTATTCTTGGACTGCTTGAGTTATTTTAAGTGCTTTCGTTATTTTATCTCATGATTATTTTTTTGACAAAATCACTCCACAAATAAATACTGCCTAGGTATAGACTTGTAAAGTTAAAATATATTGTGGAGATAGAGGTTTATGTCCTATAGCTGAATGCGGAGTGTTCATCCTCGGGTTATTCCAGGGCAAGTTGGCCACAGTAAATGGATTACACCATTGGGAAAGCCATAGCCATGGGGCTGCTAAAACTGGGTGTGTGAGAGTCTAACCCACAAAATGATCTGCTGCTGAGACTCCAGTATAGTACAATTCCTCATTCTCCAAAACTGTAACCACATACTTGAAGTTGGAATATACAACTAACTCCTATAGACCACCAAACTCCTTGTACATGCTCTCATCATCTCCCGTCTGGACTACTGTAACATTCTTCTCGCTGGTATTCCACTAACCCGACTCTCTCCTCTACAATCTATCATGAATGCTGCAGCCAGACTCATTCATCCATCCCTCCGCTCCTCTTCCGCTGCATCTCTTTGTAGTTCTCTCCATTGGCTTCCATTTCACCTTAGAATCAAATTCAAGCTCCTGTGCTTTGCCTTCAAATCCCTACACAGTTATTGTCCCACTTACATTTCTGACATGGTTAAAAAATACTCCCCCTGCCGCTCTCTCTGCTCCTCCAATGACCTACTACTGACTTCCTCACTCATAACCTCATCACACGCACGGTTACAAGACTTCTCTAGAGCTGCTCCAACTCTCTGGAATGGTCTTCCTCGTCCTATTCGGCTTGCTCCTACTTTCTGCTCATTTAAAAGAGCGCTCAAAACCCATTTTTTTCAAACTTGCCTACCCGTTTTCTTCTGTCAATTGAAACCACCACTACTTCCCACCACTACATATTTCCCATCCTATTGTGTGTGAAATTCCCTCACCTACTAGATTGTAAGCTCTTCGGGGCAGGGTCCTCTCCTCCTGTATCACTGTCTGTATTAGTCTGTCATTTGCAATCCCTATTTATTGTACAGCACTGCGTAATATGTTGTCGCTATATAAATCCTGTTTATTAATAATAATAATAATAATAACAATAATAATAATATAATCTACCAACTTCTGAAGGTTAACAAAGCTGTATGGCCACCTTAAGGTTGATGGAAGAGGATCCTATAATGAACAATAAATATGTTGATTCTTACAAACTTTGGTCAGGTTGCTATCCACAAGGGAGGAAGCATTCACTGGCATGGGTTTGCAGTAAACAGGTCTATAAATGTTAAAGTAGACCAATTATCAAAATTTTACTATTATGTAAATAGTTCATTTTCCTTTTTACATAATGAATATTAAACCTTTTTAAATGACGTTTTTCACTTTTTTTGAAATTTCCTGCAGCCTCTCAGGATACCTAGGTCACATTCTCCATGATTTTTCTGTGAGCCCCTGGAAAATGGGCACCAAGCATGATGTGACATAGTGATGTCTTCCAATAGCATTTGCCCCTATCATGATACCATCCCCAGTGGGCATCAAGCATGATTTAATACAGTGATGTCCTTCAATAGCAATTTCCCTTTACTTATGCCATGACATGTCAAAGTCTTCAGGCTCCAAGAATGGTCACATATTGATTCCCTCCAACATCAGTGACCCCTTCCAAGCATAGTAAAAGACACAGATCCCCCAAGGATGTAAACTTCAAATATTTTTTTCACCAGCTAAATTGTGAGGAGTCAATGACCACCAACCATTTTGAAAGCAATAATAGGTCTTTATTGAGTGACATTTTTTTGTTCAGGATTATTATTGTTTGTACATGTTTTCTACATGACACATGATGCAATACAGGTCTTTTTGTTAAGACAAGACCATCTATGCATCATTTTGTGACAGAGATGAGGGGCAACCTTTAGATAAGAAAATTGGACATTGACATTTAAATGAATAGTATATTATAGGTTACTCATAAGTCTTCTAAATAGGTACTAAAAAAATGAGAATATTGAGGAAGTGGTTCACAAAAGAGAGCTTTTTGAAGCAGGTTTAGCTCTGGTTATCAAAAGTCATGCCTTTAAAAACATTCTACAAATTCTAACTTTGTACAATGTGTAATGTGAAATTTGCTTTTGAGTGAGAAGGTGAAAAGTTATGTTCAGATGCAATTTTAGGTGATGATTGCTGACAAGTCAAGTCACAGTGTGGAAGATTCTGAATGTACTGAACCAGCTTCATGTTATTATATATATATATATATATATATATATGTATATGGTCTGTCTATTAAATAAGTGTTCCTATCTGTTAAACAAAGCAGTGAGAACTAATTATGAGCACATGCCATGAAACTTTAAACAAGCACAAAAAACAACGGCACTCTCTTCTGTTTAGTTTGTTGTCAATTGCCATTTAATGCAGTTGTGTTGCCCCTCATGTGCTGAAATCATGATAACTTTGAAAGTTGAGCAATGCGTCAATTTGAAATTTTTAGTAAAAATTCACACCAGAGCAAAAAAAGTGCCACAAGGAAATTTGCACTGACATTCTGCAGAAACTTCAGGTGGTCCGGAACCTTTTCCAAAAAGACATCACTTGACTAAACCTAGATCTTCCAGTATGATACTAAAAAAAAAACATTCAATGCAGTGGAAACACTTTCATCACCAAAAATCTAAAAGGATGTCAAAGCAAGTCCAAATTCTAAGCCATGCTCATCGTGTTTTTTTTACATAAAGGGCGTCATTTTGGCAGAATGCTTGCAGAAAGCACAACATTATTATAGGAAAGTTTTGACAAAGCTGAGGGAAAGTCCGGAAAATACAGCCAGAAACGTGGGAAAATTATTTCATTCTTCATTAAGACAAAGCTCCTTCTGGCACAGTACTTTCTTTGGAACAGTTTTTAACCAACAAACACATAGCTGGAACATTCTCCACATTCACCAAATTTGGGCCTTTTGTAACTTTTTCCCCAAATGAAATCAGTGATTAAAGGAAGACATTTTGAGTCAACGGATGCAGTAAATTAATAAAAAACAAAATAACAGATATCTTGAAACCGTCGACAGACAAACTGTGGTAACATGATTGGAATCCTTCAAAAATTCCTAGTGTTCCAATGCGTTTTGCCTAAATAGGCTAATTGATGTCACTGTATTCCTGTTCCCCTGCTACAGATATTTTGAAAATGTACTGTAATTATTATGTTGAATAAATCTTTTCATGTTCTATGTATATTTGTATGTAAATCTGTTATTTTGCCAACAACCTAAAAAAATGACCATTCAAATAAGACCCTAGTCTGGGCAGGGGTCTTTATGAAATCTTTCCAACTGTAGAAACTGCTATCTTATGTTAAGACATGTTATGCTCTCTGTAAAATTTGTAATGTGTGTGCAGATATGCTTTCCCCATCTGAAGAGTCTGTCCTTTCATGTCAAAATGGGTTGTCAACAACTTTGGCATCTGTGATTTTGTGTATAAATACACCTTTGCCTTCTGCATGTTCAGAAACAGATATGCTTTCTACATCTAAAGAATCCATCATGTTTCTATACAACTATGCAATCTAACAGTGACCTATTTGTGGCACTGTACCCTTTATCTATTGTTGCTACCAAATTATGGTTTTTGAAAGTACATCCTTTGCAGCCATTGTCAGATGCAACACATGTTATACTCTGTAACGTGATGTACACTTTCAAACTGTGTAGGTGATTGTGCAAATCAAAGAAAAGGACTTTTATGTTTGCCAAGAAACCCCAGGGTTGTACTTCTCACCATGTATAATGTTCAGTAATACAGTTGACAATCGAAAATCTGGCCATCGATAATCCGGATCCTTCAGTTTCCCGGCATGAATTTTAGATTGCATTTTCAATACATGGACTGCAGTACACTGTTTTGCCACTGATGTTTTGATGGCGCTGTTCTGCAGAAACAGCTGTTAGGTCTTGCTTGCTACACTAAATACATGTTGAGACGTCCCTCTTGGAACTGTGCCAGATGTCCACGGGTGTTGGGAGAGGAAGGCTGGCCTGTGTGTGGTGGTAAGTAAAACTTTCAAAAATCCAGAATTTTCTAAAATCCGGCACTCCTCGGGTCTTGAGGTTGCCGGATTTTTGAATGTCAACTGTACCAGCTGGAATCCATTAATTAGTAGTTGGACCGGGAAATGGAATATGAAGGATCTGCACAACATCAGTCATCAGCAAATGCATATCGAAGCAAAGGTAATATTGAAACTCTAGTTAATGCTACCCAGATTAATGAGCAAAACAAGAGAGAGTTCTTGAAAACCATGTTACTCTTAGAATAATTTATATCATTTTGTGCATTGCCAAATTAGGACTTTCCTATAGAGGGAAGGATGAATCTGTTCATACTTTATGTACCTTCATTTGAATCATGATCATTTTTTTCAGCTGCTTTACTACTTGGCAAATATGATAGCAATCTCAAAATTCCCAATTAGTAGAGGCAAAGGTATTTTGGTAACAGTAATAAGCAAATCTTGATTTCTATTACAGGACACATGGTGAAACAAATAAGTGGCTATGTTAGAGAAGCTGTTAAATGTAGTGTGGAAAAAGACATACCGTGTCTAAGACATGTCAGTAAAATATCAATGCAGCAAAATTTTGCACTATATGCAGAAATGAAAAATAAAGGAGAGGCTTTTCTCTTTGAAATAAAGCTGCAGAGTACGGGTTCACAAAAAAGTTGTGTGGTGTGTATACACATGATGCTATTCTCACATTCTTAATTTGATGATTATTATTGTCACTCAGTGACAGCGTGTTTAATAATGTCACTTCTGTGAAGTCCCTTCTTCTGAGTTCTACAAACATTATGGTAATATGAAGTTGGAAGACTTTTCATTGCAAATCGACAGCCTTTAATGAACACTACACTGTAGCATACTTTGCACAGCAGACATTAGCCGATGGGTGTATAGTCTCACTGTATTGTATTGCAGTGTGCAGCTATGTGCTACTCCGGTACACTGTTTAGTTAGTGAACACCTAAATCTTCTCAGATGACACAAATACTTTGAAGGTGTAAAAGCAATCAGCTTTGGAGCTTCACCTTATTTGTCAAAACAACTCTGCTTAAAAATGACTTTGTTAGCTGTTTGCTTAGATGTAGTCATTGTGATATTTCTTAGATCACCATGAAAGGTAAATGCAAAGCCTGTAAAATTATCCAGAATTCTCTAATAAACATTATCCAGCTCACTTTTTTCCTTTTCTTTTAAAAATACATATACACATTACTCAACTTCATCTCTTGGAGCTTATTGGTTTTGCTGTTAGCACATCAGTGGTCTTTCAGGGCTCAAGAGTGCCAACCAGTGCCAAGAAGAAAGATGACCCAGTCATTTACATGTAAATTAGAAAGATGACCCAGTAATGACAGAAAACATTAACAAATGTAAAAAAACAAAAACATAAAATACCCATAACATGACATTAAATAGGGCAGGGCTTAAATGGGAGAAAAGAGCAGAGGACACTGGGAAAAAGGAGGCATGATGCCCACAGCCGGTTCAGCACCTGCCTGCAAATAGCCTTACTCAATCTTGGAGAAAAATCATGAAAGTTACTGTGTCTGTATCTGTTATATCATAAATTTAGCATTATTATTTATGTATTATTATTATCATCATCATTAATATTCTTCTTATTATTATTAATAATAATAATAATAATAATAATAATAATAATAATAAACAGGATTTATATAGCGCCAACATATTATGCAGTGCTGTACATTAAGTAGGGGTTGCAAGTGACAGACAGATACAGACTTACTTACAGACTTACAGCTTACTATCTATTATCATAATTTGTAGTACTTTGGTCGTTTTTAGTCATTGGCGAAAAAATCCTAGTGGTTTGTTCTGGTCTTTGGGAGATTAACTACAGCAGCCAAATGCACCAAATGATATGGAAAGACCACCAAATGACCAAAACACATTAGGTTAATTAGTTGGGTAAAAAAAGGGAAAATGTGTACAGTGGTGGGCATTTCATGCAGCTTGGAGGGAGACATGTGAAATAAACAAATCTTTCAATATTCAGTCCCAAAATTTGACTAAAACTAATTATGACAACAAGTAACAGTAACAGTAGCTAGTAGTAGTAAAAAAAAAAAAAACAAACAAAGCAAAACAAAAAATATACCTATATTAATTGTGTACTTTATTTTTTTTACCTATGACACAAAGTGTTTGTAGCATAATAATAATATAACAACCCGACAGCAAAAAACAATGCAACTACGTGGTGGGCTATATAAGTTCTCCTGTCCATTCAGCAGTAGAAGCCAACAGTTCTTCTTCCCCTAAAACATTTTGTCTCACCAGCATATTTTAATCTAATATTAACATTAGTTCTTGCAGCCTAACAAAATTACCAATATTCTGGTTAGATTCAACCAGATTCCGAGCAGCAGCAGTAGTCAATCAATCACTGACATTTAAAAGACAAGCACATGGAAAATTCAGCACCAGTGAATTTTGGTGAAAGTCGAATTTGCTTTTTTAGTAATACACCACAAAATGTATGTAAATTATTAACAATTCCTGTATCCTTATGATGCCAGTTCTTCAGTTTTTATTTTTTATGTGAATATACTTCATACTTGGAGCACCACAGAAGATATTCCAAGAAGATTTCACGCTACAGTTGGAACACTTCTGTTTCACACCTTACTGTTTTGTCAGCAGGAGTCTAAAATAAAGACTTAGGTCTACAATAAAGGAAGTCCCTTTCCTTTGGTATTATCTGTGCACGCTGTGAAGTGTATAATCGCCTGAACTTTGCTGTGCACCATATGAGTTGCATCATATGGAACAGTTGTTTTGGAACACAGTGGATGGAGATTTAATTTGTAGACTTCAGAACAATTTTTAATGTTTATTAATGTATTGATATACACTTTATTTATTTTGGGTAGTATTTTTTTTTTGCATGATACATTTGAATTTATGTTTTGACTTGTTAGCTGCTCATATAAAGACTGGTTAGAATGTGGGAGTAACCAATTAAATTATTTAATGTATTGTATCTATTTTGGTGTTTCTCAACCAGGGTTCTGTGGCTCCTCCAAAGGTTGCCCAGGGTTCCTTGAGCCTAAACAAGGTAAAAGTAGAGAACAAATTATTATACATTTTTATTTACTCTAAATTTGCTGTGAATACCTTCATGCAATCATTACATCTCAGGTTATTACAAATTTTCAATAATGAGTTCAGCAGTATGCCATCCCTTAATAATCAAAACAACAGCTCCCAGAGAATCATGTCTTTGATGTTCTTTATACAGCAATGTATGAATGTAATAATGGAATTTTTAAAAAATTCAGCAAGTGTGGAGTGTCACAGCTGTAAAAAGGTGTAAAAATAAATTGCCTATGGTAATCCAAACCTCAGACCTCAGTGCCAGAAGATCACACTGCTAACTACTGAGTCACTCAGCGTTATCTGTTATCATGCTCCCTTGTTTGACAGGGTAGGGTAGCATTATCACAGCAACACATTTCTTCTATTTCCACTGTTCAGCAAACAGACACACATTTCTGCTAGTATTTATACAAGTGAAACATAATATTAAAACATATCTGCCTATCTGTATACTATGTATGTTTTAAATGGTCTAGAGTTGGATTTCTGCTCATACATACATATTACGGAGCATATGCCTTCAGGAAAAGCTAATCTTATTACAAATAATAAATATAATCTATCTATCTATCTATCTATCTATCTATCTATCTATCTATCTATCTATCTATCGTACATTTTTTTTCCTTCCCATAATTATTATATTAAAAGATTTACAGTTGGATTTGTACTTATTCAGGCATAATATAAAACATGCAAATTATAAAGAGATACAGCATATGCCTGTAGGAAAAGACTTTGTTCTAATAAGTGAAGACTATTCTAAGATGATTTGCTATAACATTAATTGAATTTCCTATTTGCCTTGTCACAGGTCATTATCCTATCATATGGCTATTAAATATGCAGTTGCAGCCAACAGAATTATTGCAGGGAAAAAAATAACACAAACTATGAATACTATTACAACAGACATTATATAGATTTAAAGTAATGTTGCTCAGTCCTCATCCAAATGTTTAACCACAATCAAGTATGTATTTAGCTCTCCCATCATTCATTTTTGGCCAAGTGAAGAGCTATGTATTCGGGTATGTCACGGTTTGAAGCTTAGGGCTGATAAGTTTTCTCTGACCCTTTGTTGCACTATTGGTTTTCTGAGCATGACAAAAGTACTATTATGTAGGAAAGAGGTAGGCTAGTCAATTGTTCCTCTATATTCAGATGTAATATTTTTACTCCCATCAGCCAGGCTTAGTAGGTAGGAAACAAAGAGAATGCAAGCTTCATGGCAGATAAGTTAACCACTGAACAATGTTGATTTTCTTTATTCAGCTCCCACTGACACCAACGATTAGGGTTCGATTTATTCCCCTGCCCTGTACCACTCCCAGTGTTTGGTACAATCTGGCCACAACAATGGTTTGCAGCAGAATTTCCTTCCCCTGTGTGACCTAGGATACCCCCAGGTATTTTACAATACTGTTTTCACATGATCTTCACAATGAATAAATCATTTTAATTATGCACCCTTTTCAAAGCACATTTCCAAGTTCAAAAAAGGTGTACAATATTTTTTAATGCAAAATGAGACTTATCCAGCATCCTGAGCCCCCAAAAAAACCCAAAGCAGGTGGGATTTTATGTGTGTTATAATATGCAAGTATACACAGGATATTTACACATTATTTGCCTTGCATACTGGTCCCCAACCCTTCTTTTATCACTTCAGATCAGTTTTGTGGCTGGACTAGGACAAGATCATTTTTTGTACGAGAGATAATTCTTATCATCAGTTCCAGTTTAAAATGCTATACTCTAATTTTTGTGATTGAAAGAGCACATATACATATTCAATCTTCAAATTTTGCCTACATTCACTTTAACCTATGGGAATCCACTTTGCTATGCTCTATGTCTAGGGTGCCAGCATTTTCAATTTAAAATTTGCTGGACGATACTTTATTAGCACTAAGATTTTAGTGTAAAACTGTTTTACCATTGAGTATTGCAACCAATCGCTTGTTTAGATTTATTTCTTTCTTGCGGTAAAAAGCCTAGAGATCTCAGGACGAATGTTTTAAATTTTTTGCAGTTGTTTAGTCCTCAGAACCAAAGCCATTTCAAGAAAAAAGGGTTCAATACATTGAAATGTCCAAAAATACTGAAATAGCTGATGATTTTGCATGTTTGATTCTGTGGTTAGGTACTTTTCTCCCTGACAACACCTACCCAAAAAAATATAATGCTAGCAAATGTGAGTGTGATCTGATGTCAAGGTTCTTTGCTGTTTGTCTGGAGAGTTATAGGAGTGCAGAGTTATTACAGTTGGTTTATGCAGTAAATTAGTTGTTTTATTAATTTTAATACCAATGTATTTTACTGCTATGATTCAAGGTTGATTTAGGATGGTTGCTGACACAAACTGACAGTATAACACGTAATCTCTTCCTACTGGATTGGAAGCCTGATTTAAATTCAGCCAGCTACCCTGAAAGAGCAGTCGTCCAATGAGCCTCATGGAAAACAACATAAAGAGGTAATATTTATGCTCTGAAAGGCTTCTAAAAAAAGGCCATGACTATTCACTCATGCTAGCGAAACGCTTGTGAGCATAAATGTGTATGAATAAATGTCAAATTTGAACTTATATTGCCTTTAACGATAATCAGTCAGATTTATCCGTATTTTCCAAAATAATGCCTGCAGACCAAACCTACTCAGAATGCATTGTCACTTTATATATTTCTCAAACGCTCTTGATTTCTGTAGCTAAGGTCTTTTTTTACGTATTTCAGCATACTGTAGTGTGTGTTAAGGGGCATTCAAATCATCATTACGCTCTATTGGTTTGCTTTTTTTAGGATTTTTTTTGACTGTTACCATGCAGTGAAAGTGTTGAGTTCCATTTTAGTTTAGAAAAGAATATCATGCCATGTGAAGGTCTTATATTTAGGTTGTTGCAGATCTTCTGTATAATAAAATATCAATATCTGAAGTAAAATATTTCTGAATGGTATGAAAGCATGGACTGCAATCAGGGAAATTCAGCTGTCCAAGGCATGCTTTTCTAAGCTTTTGTGCATATTATGCATTGGTTCATATTACATGTTGATGTTTCCTTCTAGGAATATCTTAGAATTATTGTTGGCACACTCACACACACATATATATTTATATATATATATATATATATATATATATATATATATATATATATATATTTTTTTTTTTTTTTTTTAAGGTAATAGGTAAAAAAGAATCAATCCAAAAACTATAGTAATATAAAAATTTGTTTAGATTTCTTCTGAAATAATCTTCCCACATAATTCTAGCTAGCTCAATTCCAGCTGGAAAATACTATCTTTAACCTTGACCTAAACATAATCCTACCTGTAGGCGAAATCTATACCTAAAATTAGTTTTAACTCCTAAAAGCTCTAATGCCTGCCCTTGTCATATCTCTACAATTTGTAACATTCTAAAAAAGTAGCTTAATTGCAAACCTCAACTTTATCAACCCTAAAACACAGGTTCTACCGTGCTAGTCTAACTTCTACAGTATTGGAAGGCTTTATTAAATTAGGCCCAATGTCTTTTGTAAAACTATTCAATTACTCCTACTCTCAGATCTCTAAGTCTAATGATTCTGTAATGCAAGAAACCAGTTAGGAGGGCTTAATAGACTCTTTGAGGTAACACAGAGAGTTTAGCACTCAGATCATCTCTGGCACTTTTTCGATAGAACTAACAAAATGATTCCAATTGTATAATTACCTGGCCAAAAGGGATCAGGTGTGTCATTAGGGTTGACGTACACTTTAACAAGCAAAGACGGTCTGCCTTAGTGCCTCTCCTGAATTAAAATGATGGGGGATTATATTGTGCTGTGATAAATGTAAAACGTGATTTAAAATTGAGCCAGCTTTTAAACATTCTACCTGTATCAGGGACCCACTCCCTTAAAATTATACCCCAATATATTACCAAATTCATGCTTTCTGCTACGACACATGGTTGATGACTTTTATGCCTTTAATTAAGTGTCCCCCCTTTCCATTGTTTCTCCCCCCTTGTCCATGCTCTGTTCCTCTCTTGATAAATGTTGTTACATAGTTTTCTGTTTTTTTTTTTTTTCTGTTATGTGAAATGATAAAACGAATAAAACTTGGTTTGAAAAAAAAAAAAAATTATACCCCAAAACTCACAGTTTAATTATATAAAAAGTACCAAGTCTTTTTCATATCCCTACAATACGCTTTTTACATTTCTTGGGTAAGTATGATTATCTGACATGGTAGAAAGCTGAAATAGATACTAGAACGGTTCATCAGGTACCATTTAGGATACTGAATGTAGCATTGAAAGGTTATGGTTAGATGATGTATAGATCCTCAAACCTCACAAAAAATGCTTTTATTCATTTTCTAACAGCCTAAAAACACCTGCATGGTATTTACATTAAACCCAATACCTACAGAAACAAATAATGAGTGCTTGTTCTAAAGTGCTGGTAGTTAAGTCATAAGACTAGACCTATTTGGAATATTTTAGTAAATATAGGGAGCAGGCTACAAAAGTACTATAAAGTAGCATTTAATCTTCCATGAATTCTCCATTAACCAGTACTTCAAATCCATGACAATAAATGTAGGTACTTGAGATCGTGTGCCAATGGTCAGAATCTATACAGGTGTAATCCATCTTATGTAAACTACATTGTTTAAGGTCTGGTGTTTCCTTTGCTATTGGTATATATGGTATATACAGACCAAATTCATATAGCTCTCTAGGGACTATAGACTTGTGAATGCCTATGAGTCTAGAAAGTATTGCAAAAAATCACTAAAACATTTAAATACCATTTAACTTTAAGGAAATTGTGGGATTCATTCAATACTATATACTGTTCCACCCAGTCCCTTTTAGCTGGGAGCACCACTTGGAATTTTGCAGTAACCACTTGCTGGTTTTGGGTGGTTACTGAAGAGTTGGGTCACAATACACGGGCTGCCACCCGCCTACAATTTCTTCCCCCCCAGGTTTCTGGGTTGAACACAGTGCATACATTATATGACATTAGAGGGAAGAAAGTTTGTGTCTAAGAGAGGACAGTGTAATCCAAAACAGCCAGATGCTTTATTGATTGAACAAAAATAAACCTTCATATGGTGCTACAACTTACCAAACCCTTTTATTTTTAATAACGTTATTGATATTCTTCTTCTTGGTCAGCAAGCATTTTTGTAAGCTAATGGAGTAAGGTTAGATATAGGGCTGGCAGTATTGGACATCAAATACATACAATACCAGGAATTTTGGTCTGATTTGTCATAGCCCTGTTGGTTAATTTACTCCCTGTTGTGCTGCAGCTTTTATTAAGAAAAGTAATAACATTGTCTCATAGGAACAAACACATCTAAGCTGGGTTTCCCAGATGAACAAGATCAATGTAAGTCAATCCTAACTAAATTCTGAAAAACCATTCAGTTACCTAAACACACTTCTATCCACTTTTTTTTTTAATTCTATTTTCTCTTGGCTACTGTCATGAAAAGGATTAATATCTTGAGCTGTGACAAACAAACACTGTAATAAAGAGCTGCTGGGATTTCGGAACAGATTGGAGACATATTTCCTATGACAGGAATAAGTAAAATGCAGTGTGTGGATCATATAAGGAAAAAAATAGAAATCTTAAGATACAGTACATTTTGTTTTTGTTGTTCCATGATACTCAGTCATCATGATAATAACTCTGTACATAATTTACAAAAAGCTAAAGGAATTAAATTAAAATAAAGTAAAATCAAAATACCTAAGTAAATTAAAAAAAAAATTAGGCAATTGGGGCTTATTCACCCGAGCATTTGGAAGGGTGGACATTATGACTATATAAAATCCAATTGAGGACATATCATATTTGGGAAGGGGATTTGGGAGACTTTTCTGCTTTATGAGTTTTAGCCAAAATCTCTGAACTTGCTGAGAATCTGACCTTGACAAACATAATTTCTTGCACGGTGATTCATAGGCTAGCACTCTTGCCTTTGCAGCACTAGGTATCAGGTAGAAATCTCGACCAGGAGACTATTTGCAGATTTGCACTATTTGAGATTATATGTTCTTTAGTTAGGTTTATTGGCTACCCTCCAAAATTCACCTTAGACATATAAATGAGGTAGGGACATTAGATTGTGAGCCCCTCTGAGGGACAGTTAGTGAAATGAATATGGACTTTGAAAAGCGCTGTGTAATATGTTGGCACTATACGAATACAGTGTAATAATAATACAAATATTAATATAATTAAAACAACAAAAACAATGGTAAACTAATACCAGTGATCACAGGTGGTGCCCTGCCACTAAGGTCCTCTTGTTCATTGTTCAAAGTTATAGTAATGAGTTTTCAGTGCTATCTCTCCTGCTGACCCTCCTTGATAGTGATGTTGGTGACCATTTTGACCTTGGTTTTAATTCAATATCAACAAACTGCTTTTTACATGTGTCTATAGAGAATTAGTTAACAGTACTAGCAACTTCAGTTATAACTTATCTAAGAATTCAGATACTTACTGTACTATATTACTTACCAGCATCTCACAAGGCATTGAACACACTGCAGATACCTTATGGCACTGCACAAACTGCTGTCAATCAACACTAATCAGCTAAAAAACAAAATTATTATTAGGCGTAGCATACTGTAAAATTGAAATCTTACAGTGTCCTGTGATGCAAAATAGAGGACACTTTAATTTCCTGGATGGTTTAGCCTGTCTGTTTAATGAAATCTAAATTCATCTTTGAATCTGAACATCATATAGAAGCACAGTATAGAAGGATTCAGTAGAAAGAAAAACAAATTAGATAGTGAATATTTTTTCTACAGATGAAAGGAGACATGTAATTTTGCCATCTTTGCTTTCCTACAAGCTTATAGAGGGAAAACAACATTGTATCTTCTTATTCTGACCATAACCAGCAGTGACATATCAGATTTAAAATATTTTTATTTTGTGCCCGAGGAAGCTTTGGGCTCCAGGAAGCACAAAGTCTATCCATACGTAAATGTAATAAGAATAGAAGAGCGAGTAAACTTTGTGAACAAGACAGCTTAAGGAATATCTCTAGAATAAATAAAAATGGCTAATATATACAAGTAAAAAATGAAATGAGAGTCAAAAATTGATGCAGTGTGTTGTGTTAGATTTTTTGGTGGCAGGGATGCAATGAATTTTTTTGGTGATTGCCAAATGAGAAGTTCTTTGTATATCCCCTTAGGCTAAGTACACGCGTGCAACAAACAACTGCACGATGCATGAACAAGTGCTGTACATACAGCACCGTTCTGCTCTATGGAGAAAGGAGGGGGAGAAAGGCGGAGGAGGGAGGAGAGATGAGGGGGAAAGACAGAGCCGCATCCCGCTGCGCTATCTCCCCTTCACTTGCATTACTATCGTTCGTCGTCCATCGTCTGTGGATCTGCCAGAAAGGTTGTTCGAACTATGGACGACGAGCACTGTACACATGCAAGATTCTTGTCCGATATCAGCCCTGAGCCAAATATTGGACAATACCCATTGTGTGTACATAGCCTTGGATAATAAATTTGTGCTCATGTTACAGCCATGGGAAATTTCAATACTAATGTATTTCATACAGATTGTGATAGGAACTAAATAGATAAATATTGCTTAGAACAGATAGAGTTTTTGTATTGTAAATATGTATTTTCAGTGTGTTATTAAAGGAACTTACACATGTATCAACCACCATAGCAGAAGGGTGGGAGGAATCCAACAGAGCATTGCCAGGCTCTGTCTTGGTGCCTCGGAAAAAGGAGTAGTTATATTGTGTAGAAATATAAAAACTATGAAAACCATATCAAACAGACAACATGTTATCAGTTCAATAGAAAAGTCAAACATTTAAGTAGTTTTATTGCACTGTGGAAAAAAAACAAGATTGTTTTTAGATTTTAGCTATTATAGAGAAAGGCTTCTTTGTAATTTGCTGACGTGATTATAGATAAAATACATATTAATTTTCTAATTACCCCCCCCCCCCACCGATATAACATTCACTCTTTTCTGTTTTTAGAACCATGCATGTGTAGAGTTTTTTTTTAAAAAGGGAGGGTTGCCATAGCTTAAGACCCTAAAAGAAGTTCGAAGTTTCTGGATGTCGAATCTTGCAACACTAGGGAAGTACTGACTCTCCTTGCTTGGTGATTGGTAGAGAGAGGAACTAATCCTTAGTGAGGGATGTTTTCCGGTACCCAATCAGAGCCAGAACCAGAACCATCAGTGTATTTATTTAACCATTGCTACTAACAAGGTAGCTGTAATGCGCCTGGGCACACAAATCACAGCCAACTCCAGATATCCTTGAATCAGGCTTTATTTGAAATCATACAGCACAGCAAGGGTTAAGTCCAATAAAGCGAAGTACAGAAGGATAAGGAAAATGCAGGTCAAGAACAATCCGAGGTCAGGGCAGGCAGCAGGCAGAATGGTCAATAACAATCCGAGGTCAGGGCTGGCAGAGTTCAACCAGTGTCAGTTTCAGACCAGGTCACTAAGGTAATGATAAGCAGACAAACTTTTAAACACACAAAGACACACCCAAGCACACTGTGTTAACAGAGGCTATAGCGGGCAATGGTGTAATGGACAGGCTCTCCTTAAATGGCCAGGATGACCAATCACCTTGCGCCACCTGGCACTGTCTGATAGGGGACTGAGTAAATCCCCTGCGGCTGATTGGCCGCAGGGAATTCAAACTAACTCTGTCCCGCCCTAGGGCGAGGCAGGCGAGTGCCACGCCCTCGGGGGGTACAAGAGGGACGCATGGTGACACGCGCACCTCTTCCCACAGTACCCCTAGGACGTGCACTACTTTGCACTTGCAAAGGAGTGCTGGGAGCAGGAACCACATCCAAAGGGATGCAAGGGCTGCTGCCTGGCTGAACAGTACTTTGGCCAGGGCGGATCCCATTGCCTGTAGAGACAGACAAGCTGCGAGCAGGGCAGCAGCCTCGGCCATGCTGCCTGCTACTGTGGCATCCCCCTCTGTGGCTGGGAACCCCAGGGACACCGCGGGCTCGCAGGGCGGGTAAGTTCCTTACAGTAGCATCTTTAAAGCTAATGTTTAAACTTTTAAAGTTTTAAACTTTATATGCTTGTTTTGGGTGAAATATCTTACATGAGTACAGCAGTCGCCATAGTGGTAGTAGGTAAGTAAAATCAACCACTTGCTGGAGGAGTACAGGTATCAGCAAGGGTGCAAAAATCAAGATTGTACAGCTCCTCTTTCATAAAACATGCCCCTCTGAGACCAGCTGGTACACAGCACCCCACTAGGACTAAGCGGCCATATGCACACGATTCGTGATGGGAGTCACCAGAAGGTGTAGAATGGCTGCTGGAGACCTGACCCCTGTATTGGTTGCTAGATATCACCAAGATTGTATAGAGGGATAAATACTGGCACAAACACCTTACTTTAAAAAAAAAAAACACTTTGGAGACTAACCAGAATTGATCCACCTATCCCAATATTTAATCACAAAAAAAAAACACTTTGGAGACTAACCAGAATTGATCCACCTATCCCAATATTTAATCACAAATAAGGACGTATGGCTATACAACACATTCACTATATTATTTGTGTCAAACATTTTCAAGTCACAAATAAATGCAGTCTCCATAATAAAGCCTTAATTATTAGTGCCCTATTACTAGCAAAATTACCATTTGCAAACACTAGCACTATCAAATACAACACATTCCATTAAAGAAAGAAGTAGTTGCATTAGGGTGATATAGTTGCTGTCAGGATGTCACCAGAAACAGAATTTCCAGTGTTAATGGAGTCCATAATATTCTCATTTAGCCCTTATACACATAACCTAGCAAATGTGTCAGACACAAGAAAAGCCAAAACATTTCACTGATATTTAAATTTTCTTTTATATTTTTGCCCCTCCAAGACTAAATAGACTAAATAGATATTGCAAACATTTACAGTAGTGTTCCTGCTGAGGGATCAGGACTGCTGGAAACAATCCACACATGTTTCAATTGCATTATTTAATTTATTTTAAATATACAGTTTCTGGTTCCTTTTGCCACCATCTTGCATTTTAGTATTTTTGATGTGATGCTGCGATTTTTTATATGATGCTATGATTTTGATTTGATGCGGATTTCAAATCTATGTTCAGTTTTTCTGTAGCACGTTTAGTTTTTGTGATGCAGCTAATTATATATTGTTTGAAATTATTTTAAATTGCATATAACAACATACAACATATAACAACTTTAGCATATAACAACATTAAACAACAGTTTTCTTTTTTTAAGGTTAGAGACTACAATAACTGCAAAAAATTTCACTTGTCATCATACTTAGAAATTGCCTTAATGATCTAGACAGTTTCTGTTACGTGTGTGGTTCATTCACGACAAAAGCACAATGTCGCCAAAATACCACAGAACTTAAAAAGATATACAAATTATATTTCGGCTGTCCACTTGGGCTCCACATGTCATCTGTACCAGTTGTTCCAATGGACTGCGTGACTGGCTAAATCAGCATAAAGCAACAATGCCATTTGCAATCTGGATGGTGTGCAAAGAATGTCAAGACCATCTAATCGACTGCTACTTTTGCAGCAACAAAAGTGGATTTTTAGGTAAAACTAAGCACAAAATTGTATATCCCAGCCTCGATTCTGCAATTAGGTCTGTTCTCCATGATGATTCATTGCCAGTTCCAGTACCGCCACATGATGGACTTGCTTCTGTAGCAGGTGATGAGGAATGCGCTGGAGTTGTAGCCAGTTACAGCCCCAAATCATCTCACTCTGACTACTTGGCCGATGAAGATTCAGAACCAGAGACCTTTACACAAGCAGAGCTGAATGATCTCATTCATGATCCTAATCTCTCCGAAGACAAAGCAGAACTTCTTGCTTCAAGGCTTAAACAGAAGCACTTGTTTGCAAAGGGTGTAACTGTAACTCACTACAGAAAACAAAATCAAAACTTGACAACGTTCTTCACTAGTAATGGCTCACTGTGCTATTGTCATGATATAAATGCACTATTTAACAGTTTGTCACAAGAGCATATTCCATCTGAATGGCGTATCTTCATTGATTCCTCTAAAAGAGTTTGAAAGCAGTCTTACTGCATAATGGTAATTCCAAACCAAGTTTACCAATTGCTAATTCCTTTAACCTAAAGGAGTCCTATGACAACATGAAGGTTCTACTTGAAGCAATCCAGTATAAAACAAACCAGTGGAACATCTGTGGGGATCTAAATGTCATTGGCTTGCTGATGGGAACGCAAGGAGGATTCACAAAATATTGCTATTTCCTATGCCTGTGGGACAGCCAATCTAAAGGGGAAACCATTATGTCAGACGTCATTGGCTACCAAGAGATAGCTATAAGCCCGGAACAAGCAGTGTCAAGTTTCTGCCTCCGGTCAATCAGCATAAAATATTTCTTCCACCTACCCATATCAAGTTAGGCTTGATGAAGAGCCATGTACAGCCATGTACAGCCATGTAGTTATAATTACAAAAATTATTGCCAGAGGTTCAATTGCCCCCCTGTACCCAGCACATTCTTTTCCTTTTACTGGTATAAAAAAATTGAACAGGGAGCGTAGACTGCATTAAGCATGCATGGTATAGTATACATAGAATATTAAAAATTGCTAGGAGAATAATGAGGGAAACAGGTTTTTTTTTTTTTATGCAGAAAAGACATATAAAGTTTCCCAGCTATTTTTTCATTTTTTTAATTTTCTTTTAGTTCTACTTTAACTACTTCTTTTATCTTAGCTGCAATTATATGTGAACATGAAATGCCAGTCTCTGATGAATAAAGAAGCTTTTCTGGCCTAGATAGAAAAATGTATTAAGTTAATTAAAGTGGATAAAGAAATGCTCTCACAAAAAGCTTAATGCAGCAATGAATTGCACAGGACAAAGTTATTTACACACATCAAACAAACAAACTTTAGCCTAATGAAATCAGTTTACTAAAAGAATTATTCTGACTGATTGATGTGGAGGTGGATCCAGCTAGCTTTGGTCCTATATTGCTCATACAAGCATTACCACTGCTTCCCCACTTCTAAGATTGTAAGATCTTTGGGGCGGGGTCCACCCCTCCTCCTGTGTCACTGTCTGTGTCTGTCTGTCATATGCATCCCCTATTTAATGCACAGTGCTGCAGAATATGTTGGCGCTGTATACATACTGTTTATTATTAGTAATATTATTAATAGTAATAATAATAACAGTAATAATAATAATACCACTATTCTGCAATTAAGTATTTTGCTAATATACACCCTTAAAATTGCTTTGGATCCAATGCAATTATTCCAATATAGATATATATTTTATTGTATGTATATATACTATACTGTACTATACTACTATATAGGAACTATATAGGTTTATAGTCAGTTCACATTATACAGTACTCTATTAAAATAATGAAATATTACATCTACAGTTGAGTTACAGATATGGCTGGTATTACTGTTATTTTGAACAAGCAAGTATATATATATATATATATATATATATATATATATATAGCCCTTTATAGCAAGCAACATAATAAAAAAGTAAAAAGCAAATCTTGAGTATTTTTTTTTCCCTTTACTGTAATGTTTCAGCCTGGGAGAATAATCAGTACAAAGTGAAGAGACCATATTTCATGGTAATTATAAATCAGCAATGGTGGATTGTAATTACTGCCACCGGGTTTCTGTCAATAACTGATCTCTTTACTACCATAATAAAAAACAAAATATCATTAGCAGAACAAATTTAATTCAGCCGCTCTAATTGGCAAATAAGTAGATTGAACTTAAGGTGGCCATTGATGGCCCTGTTCTGTCCCTCTCGATTACAGTTTAACGAGCACCAATCAGGTTTTGTAGGTCTAGTAGGTGAAAATGAGTGGTTCGGATCATGGGACTGGCTCATTATTACAAACACAGGGATGTGTTTGGAAATCTCAGAACAATACGTGCCCATTTTACTTTTCTTCTATGAAGTAAATAGAAGAAAAAATGTAAGGGGTTAATTACACGTAAATATAAAAAATTGCAGTTCCATGTTAAGTTAAAAAAAAAAAAACATTTAATGTAATTTAAACACAACTTCTATACTAAATTAACAACAGCACATTCTTTATGACAAGGGCCAAGGAGTTGGCTTAGCTGTATTGCTTAACTATAGTAGAGAAAAAAAGTGTCACAGGGCTGGCTGTTCTGTGGTGCTGTGACTGTATAATAGACTGAATGGTCAGCATTACGACCCTTGGGCAGGTCACACAGGTCCCATTTATATATTTCAACTGAGCTTTTAGCCATTTACCAGCACAGTACATTACTGCACATTTCAATAAATTGATGTACCAACCTTTCTCCTTCTGCTTTGCAAAATACTCGAAACACAGGATTCAGGTATGTGTGTAGCGGAAACTGGCCTGCACCATCTTAAACACCTAAACAGGCATCACAGAGAAACAAACAGGTTATATCTTCTAATTAAAATGTGTATAATAATAGGATAATGGGCCTGGATAAGGCTATCAATAAATGTTGTGCTGCAGAATTGCAGTTCTTGATTTGGGATCCAGGCCCGGAGTGTCCTGGAAGTACAACTCTTTTTTTTGGTCAGAATTTTTTTTTTTCAAGCCAGAAATTGTGGGTGGCTCTGGAGCATCTGCATATTGTTGATAAAAAAGGAGCAAGACTTTGAGACTTGGTGGGAGTTGGAGCCCAAGGCCAGGTGGACAAGCTATCTGCAGCCTGTTTCTCGGGAGAGCCCGGGAGGTCTCCCAAATTTAGGTCTGCAGGACCAATATTTTTGAATAGTAAATAGAGAATGAGCCAGGAGGCTAAGTTGTTTTCTTGTCATACTGATCACCTATGATTGCTTGTTTTTGATGCTTCATTTGTGATATATACTCAACTGCAGTGACTAGAATAGGGTCAGAATCTTTCGATTGCACACAATTCATTAACCCTTTCAGGGCTGGTGTGACACTCCTTTGCAGGGAGTCTTTCACCCACCAGCACTCAACAGAGCTACCTGTAATCTACAGTGTCCTTTCATCTGTAGCATGGTTCTGTGGGTTCTTTACTTTAGTGTAGGCCAGCACAGACAGCTGGGCCCCAGTATTAGCCCAACCATCTCCCTCTAGGCCCTTTATCAAATACAGAATAGCCTGCAATTTTTTGCGTTTGGCAGTAAGGTTGGATAACTGCAGTGCTTGGATGTGCATTTTTTCATCACAACAACAGTATATTGTGAACTGTTACAAGCAAAGGGCAACAAAGGACAAGTACAAAGCAACAAAACATAAATAAAATATACCTTCCAAAAAATAAATGAACACAAAAAACCTAAACCTCCACCAGAAGTTTCTGATGCAAACAAAAAACAATCTTAAAACAAAACTGTTGAACCTGTATACTCTGCACATTTAAACTAACATGTATTACCAATACAATAGCAACCAAAATATTAATATTTCTTTCAATGGTAACTCCTCTTCACCCACTCTCCTCCCTGTTGGTGTTCCCCAAGGGTCAGTCCTTGGACCGGTCCTCTTTTCTCTGTACACCTCCTCTCTCGGTAGTCTCATATCCTCCTTTGGCTTACAGTACCATCTGTATGCTGATGACACTCAAATTTATCTGTCCACCCCTGACCTGTCTCCATCAGTCCTGGATAAGGTCTCATGCTGCCTGTCAGCCATCTCCTCATGGATGTCTGACCGATTCCTGAAACTCAACCTGGATGAAACAGAACTCATCATCATCCCCCCCTCAAATTCCAAATCCCCCCTGACATATATCTAACTGTTAACAACACTGTTATTCGGCCCTCCCCTCAGGCACGTTGTCTTGGTGTCACCTTTGACTTGGCCCTCTCATTTACCCCCCATATTCAGAACATTTCCAGGTCCTGTCACTTTCACCTACGCAACATCTCCAAAATCCGCCCCTACCTGTCCCCTGAGACCACCAAACTTCTTGTACATGCTCTTATCATCTCCCGTCTGGACTACTGTAACATCCTTCTCGCTGGTATTCCACTAACCCGACTCTCTCCTCTACAATCTATCATGAATGCTGCAGCCAGACTCATCCATCCATCCCACCGCTCCTCTTCCGCTGCATCTCTTTGTAGTTCTCTCCATTGGCTTCCATTTCACCTTAGAATCAAATTTAAGCTCCTGTGCTTTGCCTTCAAATCCCTCCACAGTTATTGTCCCACTTACATTTCTGACATGGTTAAAAAATACTCCCCCTGCCGCTCTCTCCGCTCCTCCAATGACCTACTAATGACTTCCTCACTCATAACCTCATCAGACGCACGGATACAAGAGTTCTCTAGAGCTGCTCCAACTCTCAGGAATGGTCTTCCTCTTCCTATTCGGCTTGCTCCTACTTTCTGCTCATTTAAAAGAGCGCTCAAAACCCAATTTTTCAAACTTGCCTACCCAGCTTCTTCTGTCATTTGAAACCACCAATACTTCCCACCACTACATATCTCCCATCCTTTTGTGTGTGAAATTCCCCCACCTACTAGATTGTAAGCTCTTCGGGGCAGGGTCCTTTCCTTAATGTACAGCGCTGCGTAATATGTTGGCGCTATATAAATCCTGTTTAATAATAATAATAATAATAATATAATAACAATCCCCTTTTATGGTGCCCCAAAACACAGCCATTAACACCTTTTTTGGTTGCTGATCCTCGAAGGCCCAAACTACCATTTGGGACCTTCGTCAAATAAATATTTTAGCTCCCAGTCACCTTAATATACAGCTCGGGAATGATATCACCACTGATCGCAGCCCAATCCCAACCCAGTTTTAAGATCAACTCATCTTGTCACCATTTTGGAGACTCCACAATGAAGATGGATCTCCCAACTCTACTGATAACATCACCATATAACAGACTACCCTCGAGGACCTTAACCGCCACACAAATACCTCACCCCAAAAAAAAGAGGTGGGCAGGTGGGAACTTTTACTCTAAAACTTAAAAACTTTCCTTCACCCTAAAAAAATACATTTTAAACTTTACATTCTGCTCCCTGTCCCTCCAGTCATGCAGGTCTTTCTCCTACACTCATTTACGCTTCATTCCATGCCTGTCTTTCCCAGCATAGCGTGTTCAGTATTTTACATTGCTCCAACATATGGCTGCTAGGAATTTAGTCTGCACATAGGTCCCCATTAGTGGCCACTGTAACCATTAGACAGGTTCTTATGGGCTTTTAAATCTTTGGATTTAAAAGAATTTAGGGGAATGAATACATTTGCAAAAACTGCAAACAACTAAAGTTGGCCACGGACTACATTTCTCATGAACGCTATATCTCTAATATTATTCTTTTACTGCTGATGTAATTCTCTATTTTGTCATGAACAAGCTTTACTAAATAGGAATAGAAGTAAATGCCAGCAACCACATCTCAGTTTTGTTTAGGTAATAATGTCTATTGGGTACTATACAAACATTGTTCAAATCAAGTTAGTAATGGTCTGAATTTTGGTTTTAGCATATTTTAAAGTGGTATCCACATGCACAATTATTTTAGTAAAAAAAAGCCCTTTACCCAGTTAGCAGAACTCCAAGGGGCAAATGCCTGGCACTCACTGAAAAATACTTGGCTCTCTAATGTCTGATTCTTTTGTTGGCAGAATGAATGTAAACACTTCTATTCTAGTGCTTAATTGTTTCATGTGTTCTAGATGATTGGCTGGTAAGTGCTTTTGCTATATTCCAAATAAATTGCATTTTGATGACAAACATCAATGCACTAAAAATAAAGCCATAACATTACATCAGATGAATATTGTCATTATCCTAAGTTCTTTATAGATGAATGTAAAATCTTAAATATAATTGGTTGCTATAGGAAGCTTATCTAAATAAAACAAGCACTGGACTTCTATTTACATGTCAAAAAGTATATGAAAGTATGCTTTTTAAACAATTTTTAATTTGTTGGTCAAAAATATAATTTCAATATGCATGAGATAACACTGATTTTGATAGAACAATATTGTTTCTCAGTCAGGGTTCCTCCAGAGGTTGCTAAGAGTTCCTTGAACAATGAGCAGTTTGCGCCTCCCAGGTCAGTTTAAGCGACATCAATGATCTTTTTGGATAACATTTTTCCTATTGCCCAGCAATGTAGGAAGCATTCTGCGTACTAATCACTGGGCTACTGTACTGTAAGCTTTAAATACAGAAATTATAGTAGGTGTTCCCTAGGACCTGAAAGTTAATGTAAGGGTTCCTTCATGGTGAAAAGGTCAAGAAAGACTGAAATAGAATGATGAATCAGGTTAAACAGGCAAACTTGTCAAATGGAGAAACCAAGATGTCCACACTCAAATTCACTTTCCTGGATTCCCCCACCGTCCCCACTCTCTTCCTCACTTACTTAAATCTAACTGCTGCATAGATTAGTATAGACAATCCCAAGAGGCCCTTGTTCTAACCAGTAATAATAATAATTCCACAGGTACAGGTTTTTGAAATACCAACCCCCAGATTATTTATCACCACAAAATAAGGAATTCACAGAGACCAAACTAGGCATGTCTCGGACTTATGATTCATCAGAACAGGCTTTCCTGAGGCCTAGGACCCTAGTTCTTGGTCTCAAAATGCTCACAATAATGATCGAACTACAAATCATTCAACTACTACTTTATACAGAATAGTCAATTAGAAATATACACCTATTAATAAATAAGTTTCAAAATACAGCTCAAAGTTCAATCTGAGACACTCTGTCTAGCCTTATCTGAATCCTATGAGTCTTGCAGACACAAAGATCAGACAGTCACAACAGGTATTGTGACTTAAGCTGCGTACACACTTCCAATTTTTATCGTTGGAAATGAACGACGAACAAACGACGAACGACCGATTGGCCAAAAATCGTTCGTAAAAAAAGTAACCAACGACGCCGACGAACGAGGATAGTCGTTGGAAATGATGTACAGGATCGGTGCCATACGATCGTTCGCAGATATCGTGCAGGATCGTTCGTCGTTCGTTTACCAACGATAAAAATTGGAAGTGTGTACGTAGCTTTAGAGGGTCTGGAAGGACCCTGGTTGTCAGATAAAGAAATACCTGATAAGGGGAAATTTATGACCTTAGTCTGCTAAAGAGACAATTTCCAGACAAAGGCATTTTAAAAGAGAAGATCAAGAATGAATGTTTTCCACAATATCACAAAGAGCCTGCTATTCATGCGGCCAGGAGCCCCACTAATAGGGAGCTGTCAATCACACAGAAAGGGTGGAGTCATTACCCTCCTGTAAGATAAAACATTCAAATAAAAATGGGTGTGGCTTAGGGTGTGGTCTGTGTTGGGAGGTGAAGTTAGGGATGCCAGGCTTTCTAAGTCTGTAGGCTTCTGAGATCTAAAGCCATCCATGTTGTAATAAAGCACAAGACATGTTTCATTCTTTAACATTTTAAATGCTGTATTTTGGTATATATTATAACAATAGTTGGTGTCTCTTTACATTTCATACTCTATGCCAGTATTTCCTGACCTTTTTAACATGGGAGAACCCTTGAAATAACTTTCAGGTCCTCAAGGAACTCCTTTTAAAACGACCAATCCAAAGCTCCTAGTACATTAGAGTGGTGGTCAGTAGGAGGAATGCCTCTTACATTGCTGGCCAGTGGGAAGAATGTCACCCTACAGATAGCCAAAAAGATCATCGGTGTCAGTGGTAACTGAGCTGAGAGGGTCAAACTGCTCATTGCTCAAGGTAACCCCTAAGGAACCTTGGTTGAGAAACACTGCTGTTAATGAATGCCTGAAAAAATGGGGCTTAGACTGAATTTATTTTTACACATGTAATAATTAGGTATAAACATTCATCATTTCTTTCTGAATTAATTTACCAAGCAGAGTAAATATTAAGGAACACAAGACTGTAATTTATAGATTTTACCAGTAAATTGATTTAAGCATTCATGCTTTTAAAATATTCAGTTTTTATTTTTCCCTTTTTAGCTTTAATTGATGAACAGTTATAACAAATTATTTTTTATCATCTTTATACTTTTATTACTGTTGTTTTGTTTCAGCACAATATTGTCTTGTCCAGTTTTAATTTTTTCACAGTAGGCAAATAGAAATGTAAAGTAGAATATTCCATAGCAAAACCTCAGCTATCATTTTTTTGTTTGAATTGATTTATACTGAGAAGTAGAACAGTAATTAGTACACTTGAACAATAAAAGTAAATGTTTCACATTTTGTAAGTGTCAGGTCTTATTTAACATCATATAATCAATGCTGTGACAATATTCACCTGTATTTATCACTTTAAATGCATAAATTGGCACCAATTTGCCTTAATAACTAATGACTGGATCATTGGTTCAGCGAGGAAGTGCAAGGAATCAAGGAGAATTCACAGTTGTTAAGATCATTGCCAGGGGTAAACAAAGACCAAAGTGTAGATCAAAGATGCAAACATTAGTGCAAAATACCAAGATCATAACCAGCAAGTGGTAAGACCCAGGGAGTCCAGAAGGTCAGAGGTAATACCTTATCAGATTTAAGGAAGTTAGGCTGCATACACACGTGCAATAATCCTTCCGATGCTTTCCAATGACAAACTACTGCACGATGCATGAATGAGTGCTGTACATACAGCACCGTTCTGCTCTAGGGAAGGGGGAGAATGATAGAGCAACACCCTGCTGCGCACGCTCCTCCTTCACTTCCATTAAGATCGTTCGCCATCCATTGTCCGTGGATCTGCCAGGGCGGTCGTTCGGAAGTAGACGACGGGGGATGTACACACGTCGGATTCTCATCCAATTTCAGCCCTAAGCCGATTATCGGATGAGAACCATTGCAAATGCGTACGTAGCCTTAGGCCTAGAAATGTATGAGGATGTAGACTGAATAAGAAAAGACCAGTAGATAAAGCTAATGATACAGGAACAGAACTTGGCAATGACAGGATTACCTGGAAACACCCAAAGACAAAAAAAAAAAGAACAGGATAATTTGGTAGCATTCTCTAGAATTTGCAATCTGAATGCTACAATGAGCAATGGCACCCTGTAAACTTTTTGCTTCTATAGCATTCTCACCTTTTTGTAAAGATTTTAAAATAATGTAATATATTTTCTGAAAGCCCTAGGACTAATCTAACTGAATAATTAGGTTTTAATTTCTAATTACATGATATTATCACAAAGTGTACAATTGTACAAAATACAATCAAATTTATCTTAGTGTACGCAAACACAACAAAAACCTTAATTCTGTTTGTGTAAAATAGCAGAAAGTTTTAGAAGTATGGCTAAACAAAAGATTGCAATTTGCTTAATTTGCACAGCTCACCTGGTCTAGGATTGCTACTGATTTATACTGTGGGCACTTTAAAGATTTGATTTAAGTTTCATTTTTTGTTATGCTAGAGTTACACCTAATGTTTAATTGTATTGTCTTTAGCTTTGATTCCAGCACAAAGTTATAGGTTTGACATATTTAATTTGCATTGATTTTTCCCCAAGATCTTGTAATGATGATGGAGGAGTTGGACCATTAAATAAAGTCATCTCCAGCACATCCTAAAGATCCCCAGTGGGGTTAAAGTTTGTGGTGGCCAATCTATGAGTCAAAATTATGTCTCATGTTCCCTGAACCGCTCTTTCACAATCTGAGCTTGATGGATCCAGGAACTGTCACCTTGTAATATGCCTATGTAAACAGTAAAGAAAAAATCCATTGTTGAAAAAACTGGTTATTTAGTTGGTTGGCTGACCTCATATTTTGGGCACATAATGTTGCTGAACCTGATCAACTGAAGAAAAACCAGATCTTATCACTGCCCCCATTGGCTTGAAAACTAAAGCTACGTACACACTTTCATAGGTTCTCGTCCGATAATCGGCTCAGGGCCAATATCGAACGAGAATCTGGCGTGTGTACAGCGCGCGTTGTCCATCGTCCGAACGACCGTCCTGGCGGATCAACGGACGATGGATGACGAACGATCCCAATGCAAGGAAAGGGGGAGAGCAGGCAGCAGGGTGCCGCTCCATCGCTCTCCCCCTCCCCTCTCCATACAGCAGAACGGTGCTATGTATGTATGTAATGTATGTATGTATGTAAGACATACATTCGAAAATAATAATACAATGAACCCTGTAGCTATGAGATACAAAATATTCAACGTGTCTTCACTTTAATTCAGTTCGTAATAGGTTTATAATACTAGGAATATTACTCTTTTTTCTGTGATATATAAAATATTTAAATACCCACTTTAGGCATCTTTTAAATAGGAGACAGTCAACACATAATTAAAAAAAAAAGTTTTTACTTTCCAAACCTAGGATATTCATAAGCCTTTGGAATGTGTTATATGACACTCAATTTTCCTTCAACCTGCCATTAAACAGATCTGACAGACAAATTCAATAGCCTGAAAAAAAATCATGTGATTCAATAGAGCCCAACTAAAGAAATATGAAACATGAAGGTGGAATTGAAGCAGAAAAACATATCATCGGCATCAGTTAAAAAAAACAATATTATTATAGATTTTCAAACCAGCTTAACTGTCTACACAGAATAAATGTCCATTATCTCAACATTATTTTGCAGTGTCTGAAAAAAACATATTGGGCTCTGTTTATAAAACAAGGAATCTGGCACACATGTCTTTTTTTCTGCCTTACAAAACCTTTTTCCTAAAGCCAAAAAATTCAAAAAATTATGACCAGGCAGGTAGGTCCTTACACATCAAAATCAACAATAACAGGTAATACTCCACTCAGGTGGCAGGTCCTCGACAGACCTCATCTCCTTTTCCTCATTAACCAGGGATCTGCGTTCCAATTATTATTTAACTACTGCTGGCACTTCAGGAACTA
Organism: Pyxicephalus adspersus; assembly: GCF_032062135.1. Classification (NCBI taxonomy): domain Eukaryota; kingdom Metazoa; phylum Chordata; class Amphibia; order Anura; family Pyxicephalidae; genus Pyxicephalus; species Pyxicephalus adspersus. Next base: position 50,984,684 of record NC_092860.1, read on the forward strand.
TATCAATCCCACATACCATCCCCACATTAACCATTTCCAGACTATTGACACCATTTTGGAGACCCCCTACCTCCCCACTCCATTACTTCTACAAACACCTACATGACACACTGCCACTCCAGGACCTCACACCGCCAACCCGCATCCTCACCTCCCCCCAAACCCAAGGAACGGGAGGGTGGGAATCCAATTTCTTTGTCACAAATTCTGACCCTCCCTCTGATCAACCTTATCTTTTATAACCTTTTATCTCCCACCCATTGTTTTCATTATCCACCTATCAATTTCTCATTCCACCCTTGACCTTCCCAATGATACCATCACCTGACCTTTGATATAATTTATAATAATTGACATAGAAGAACAGTCTACTTTTCTAATTTGTTAGCTGTCCAAAGTTATGAAATGCTGAATACTTTTAAAGTACACAATATCTATAGTGTCTTATATAAACAGTACATGATAAGCTGTTGAATTACAGCAATATCCTTTATTTAGCAACAGCACAGAAAATGCTATGTAAATAAACATAGTAACCTGGAAGCCTTATGGTGGCAATACATTATTCATAAACACTGTCATTATTCCCTCCCACGACCACTGATATTTCTAGACGTGTGAAATCCACTCATGAAGTTAATAAATAACCTGGAAGTAACAGAACTTGGTAAAGGCTAGCGTGGGATATGACAGCTTTATTAATAAGGTCAGACCCATACTCTCAGTTTGGAAATGAGCATAGTTTAAAGTTGAAAGCTTTTTTAAAAAGAACCACTAGAAAGGGTGGCTAAGCCGTACTCCGTTTTGCTTTGCTAACATTTGGCAACTATTCCTGTAGTTTGAAAATTAAAACACCACTATTCATGTAGCCTGTTAGTTGCAGTTCTGCAGTTTTATATTATCGAGGGCATATTACATCCACTCTGCCTCTGATGATTGCTAGTCTCATGAGATTTGGAGTGATATATGGTGATGTCACTGTGCTGTCACAAGAGCCAGTGTATTTTCTTTTGTTTATTGGTGTTTAAAGATGAGCCGTTTTCGCTTACCGAAATTTTAAGCGAGACTGCATTCATTGAGAACAGTGTTCGATCCCCGGAACTAGAGGTTAATTAACCTTTAGTGCCCCAGGGATCGAAAAAACAGGAGGATTCCCAGGGAATTCTGTGAATCCCCTGTGAAACCTCCTGGTATAATTTCCTGGTTCTTCCAATGGTTTCGCGAAATCGGTTCGCTGAAATTTCACGGAACCATTAGAAGTTCAAGGAAATTTTTGCGAGAATGCCAGAGGCATTCTTGCTCATCCCTATTGGTATGTTCCTTCTTATTTACGGCTAGTTATTACTACCAATCTTCTAATTCCTAAATCAGCCTTTCTCCACCTTTCTTAACTTTCTTACCCCTGAGAAACCCTTGAATTAAATCTCACAAGAAACCCTTGTGATAATTTTCAATGTTTCTGTTACAGCGGTGGCTAGAAAACCACCTTTATAGACAACTAAAATTAAATTTCATGTAGCTGGCTCTATCAAAATGTGTTGGGTCCAGAACTATGCAGGTGTCATCAAAAAGTAAGTCAATCAGCCACAGTTCAAGTTTGCATTTCTAGTAACCTCTGAAGGAACACTGGCTGAGAAGGGCTGTCCCAGACTGTATATGCTTTCACTTTCAGTGCATATTAGTGTATTCAGCCACAGGTAGTCAGACCTTCAGATTCACTAGATTTTACCTCCAGAACCAGACCCAGAACTCTGGTTTACCATGTGTATTCTAAGTAGTTTAAAGAATCATTGGAAGTTTTAAGCAGTGTTTTGGCAAGTATGCAAGAAGTATGCAGATACGTCATCTGTAAAGGCTGGGCCTTGGGATGGGTAATTTTTGCACAAATTAACAGAATAGCCACTACTTTGCTGCTCACTATTCCCTTGCTGGAAAGAAAACTTTACTTGAGGATCTGAGGTTTAGGTATTACTTTGAGTAAGTTTCATTCATTCTGTAGATTTATGTTTCCTCCACTACTCCCACTAATTCAGCAGTCATTAGGGAGGCAGTGATGACATCAGAAAGCTGAAATGAGCCATCAGAAAACACTGGTGCCCATTCTTTTGCTCTTCCCTTGTTCTATTTTTGGCACAGATTCAACTGTGTACGTTCTGTTTAAGCACTCACTCTTACACCTGGGAGCTAAAGCACCGAGTGCTGTTTTGCTTACCTAAGCTGTTTCTATATTTTCCCCCAATGTTGCTGTTTCCAAGGTGCCTTTCTTTTAGTAGTATTTTAATACTGGCAGAAAAAAAGAAGCACTAATCTGGTCACCACTCTAATAAAGTAGGTCAAATCCAAGCTAGGAAACCAGAAAAAAAAGAAATGCACAGTTGGAATATAACATTTAGAGATAGGCCCAATATTACAAATCTATTTGAAATTAATTTTTTAAATAAAGGCTGCAGCATTGAGCAAGCAGTATCAGAGTGTTTTCTGCAAAAATCAACACACACATAACACTATGTGATAGGGGATCTCACATGACAAGCCAGACAACCAGGTTCCCCTTCTCCTGACACTAACTTAGTGACTCACTAAGTGAAATCTTCCAGGTCCATGTATTTTAATGGCAGTTATTGATTCCTACAAGGGAATGGTAAAGGGAATGACAGATTCCCTGCTTTACAAACAGAGCCCTTAGTAGAAAAGAAAGGCTAAAGATAACAGCCCTTGAACCTTCTTCTTTAAAACAAGTCGGGAATGACAGTTTTCTATCCATGTAAAATTCCTAATAAATACACATTTTTGAAACAGCTTTTTTGAAACTTAGTTCATCAAGTAAATTGGTAACAAGTTCCTAAATAATTTAATTTAAAATTAAATTTACTAATGGAAATTAGGTTCAATGTCCACAGTACATTTCAATTTGATTTCCTTACTGTGTGATGTTCACTTATAACTTTCAATACATTTCACCAGTTTTAATTTAGTCATTTTATAGGTATTTGACACAATGCAGCAGCTGGAAATGGGCATAATATTACATGTGCTGGATGTTTTTTCACAGTCTCCACAAAGCTATATTCTGTATTTTCTAAGCCCATTATATTGCAATTCTATAAAAATGATTTAACATCTCCCTGGTGATTCTTTGATTAATATATACTACCTTGCCAAGGAGCATGTCAAAAGTTGAATAAACTTCTCAGCTGTTGGAAATAAAATTAGAGAGCAGGATGTCATGTCTTATCTTTTTCTTCTTTTAACTTTGCTTTTTGTTACATAACAGGCTCTGCAAACTGACAGAAGGAGTAGGATCCATCTTTTCTCATACTTTTGGTTCTTGGCTTGATTCTTGAATATCAGAAAGGAGAAATTCATTACCTCCCTTTTGAGATTTCAACACTTTTTATCATCTTAAAAATAAATCTTGAAAGACAATCTTACAAGTGCAACTTTTTTCAGGCAGCTTTTCAGTGATAAGTAGTATTTGATGCTTGCCCTAAAACTAGGGGGAAATAATGGTAAGAAAATATACGAAGGGGAATTTATAAACTTTGCTGTATAAAAAGACTGTGATATAGTGGTGATATATTTTATAAGACAGATTTACTATAAGGCAGCAGCTATATTTATTAATTCTTCCTATGTAGCCCAAAGGCAAAACTGCACCAGTGTAAAACATAGTCCAAATGAAACACACATTTTTTTAACATTCAAAGACTAGACTTTTTTTAACTGCATTCACAATCTTTGTTTTAGAAATGAGTGGCCCTTCCATGATCACAGTAGAAAGTCTTTGGCTCCATCGTCCAGTACCGATTTTTCTTTGTTTTACAACAATGGCCACGATTTACCATTGCCAAGAAACTGGTCAAAACAGTTAAATTTGCAGTATAACAGTTTCAACAAATCTGACATTAACCAAACATTCTCTGTTGGAGAGTCTCCCTGGTGCTTTTAGTCCCAGCGATTGATTCTCTACCAGTAAATGTTTTGGGGAATATCAGATTCTCTGCTTTATCAATAGACACATTTGGCCTGATTTAAAAAAGCTCTCCCAGCCTGGAGAAGATACACATTCAGCAGTGAAGCTGAAATGGATTTGGTCTAGGATTAAAGCATTTGCAAAATAGCAATAGAAGTCCATTCCAGGTTTGCTGGATCACCCAGCTTCACTGATGAAAGAATATCTTCTCCAGCCATGCAGAACTTTCCTAAATGAGGCCCATATAGTACAATATTGGGGATTTATTGCTTGTCAGAGCTACAGTAAAAAATTCATTGGGGTTTTCATATTTGCAAAATGAGCAAACAGTGTGACCAGGCAGTTGACGAAGCCAAATAGAATTCTGGGGTGCATCTCTAGAGGGGGACAGAAGGTCACTATTCTACTATATAAAGCTACAGTAAAAGCTCATTTAGAATACTTGCCCATTTCAAGTCTTCAGTTATATAAATGTATTGATTGTATTGTGAAATCCAAATTTGTCTGTGAAAAAACTCTAACGTGTGTACCTCGAGGAACAAGTAACCTTAAGGTAAGTATGTAAGGTAAGTTGCATTTTTTTCTGCCAATTGCGAATATTTCTTTTCATGGTGCTGGGGGTGTCTGCATTGGATATAAGTATACACACTTGCTATTGTAAATAAATCTGTAGTTGTATTTCATTTATTATTTGTATTTATTGTTTAGGAATACAATGAAGCATTTGCTTTTTGTGTATATTTACTTCTTATTCTAAAACCTGTTGTCCCAAGTCTCTTGTTTATAACACTGAGGGTCTATTTACAAAACAAGGGAATCTGATGTTCCTTGGTGGATAATCAATAACTGCCACTGAAACACACTGACCTGTAAGGGAATGTTAGAGGGAATGTCAGATTCATGTACACATGTACACATTCTAGTCTTTTTAGATGACTCAAATTATGGTTTAAAAGAAAACTACTATGATAATTTCTATAAAAGCATTATCCTTTGTGTATAGGCAGCTGGACAGTGGGCACCTACATAAAGCACAGTTAAAAGGCAATTGAGGTGATTCAGTTTGCCATATACATGTTAAGCATAGTTTTGCGCATGAGCAGCTCAGTGCCGGTAATCCTGGCTTCCAATACACATTCTGGGACTGATCCCGACCAGGCAAATTAAGGTGACTATGGATCGCAATTAGAAAGGGAAGAAGCAAGATGATAGCTCTACCCTGCAACGGAATAGGGAGTAAAGTGGTATTTGGTTTCTATTCCAATAATCATGGTAATTCTTCAAGTGTACATCTAGGAGTTCCTTTTAGTTTTGTAATAAGTGCCTGGTTCCCCTGTCATATTTTAAATTGCTATCTGGATGATGTGTAGGGAAGAATGATCTGCCCTAATTGTTACTAACAAAAAGAAAGGGAAAATACTAAATTCTAAAATCTTCCCAACAGTACACTGACAGCACAAATACCTTGATTGGGGCTTTAACCCCAACTAGTCCACCCAATACTTAACTAACTTTGCACATTTTTTACCTTGCACTGAATTCACTAGTTACTGTAAATCACTAGGCCATAGCAGAATTCCTGTTAGTCTTATTTTTTATAGAACAGGACAAAATACAATAACCTATAGTATTATAAATAAATATGCTGCCAGTTCGGATGATTGCTGATTGAGTACAGCATCTTGTACATGGTTGCCAGCCTTATTAAATAAACCTGAGGTATTCTGAGCAAGGATGCATATTTTTTTTTTGTTTGTTCTGCCCTACACATTACATTTTAAATTTGTTTCCAGTCAAAACCAACTTTTAATACATTACTTTTTACAAAAGCAGAAGTACAATATCGTAAATACAGTCAATGTATACAATAGGAGAATACACCAGCAAGTATCTTGAAGCTCTGACTTTCATTGTTCATTCTATGTATTATGCAATTTTCATTTCACAGATTGTATCATATCACCTATCTCTAAGAGGAATATTTTTGCGTTTTTTTTTATACTCTGTGCCGCTTTTAACAGTTTTTCGATGACTGATGGAAAATAAAACTTAAAATGCAAATCAAGTGTCAAGATTTATTTTAAAAATGCATGAACTCTGTACAGACTGTTGAGAAGTGAGAAAAAAGAGCAGGTGTATTAGTCATACAGTAGTGAAGAGGTGAGCTAAACGCCATGATTTACAAAAGAAGCAGCTGGGATCTTTCTCTGCATTAAATCCAGGAATTTGTGCTAGAAAAGCTCCGTCTTTACACATCTGCAGTGCAGTATAACTGAGAAGCTTTAGGTGGTGTCTCTTACTGGTTTATCCATGCAGAAACAAAAAAATATATATTGTGTTCTTTTTTTCTTTGTTGAGAGGTAAAACTATAGCATTTTGCAAGCTTAATAAATGGAAATGAGTTCATATTTTTTGAGGAGATGTTGAAAAACATATTTAATAGGTGCTTTGGGGAAAGTCAAATTCTACAAAACATTCTACATACAGACAAAGGAACAAAATAGATTCTTCAGTACAGTTAGCATTGACTCCATATTATGGTATCATGGTGTACATAAAAAGATCTTTATTTAAGGCCATACTCTGTGAGACTGCTGATGCCATTAGGCTGAAAAAATGATTTTCCTTTGTTCCTGAAGTTTTCCTTTTTATCATATGTTCGTACCAGTTATCTTTAGGTATGCTTGGGTCAGGTACAATACTGGAAGACATTGTGTAGTATGTTTGAAATGCCTTAAAATAATTATTTATTTTATTTATTTTTTACCGGTCACAGGATGCCTATTGCAGTGGTTCCCAACCACTAATTTTACATTGACCACTAAATTTATGGACTCTGGACTTCCCCCAGAGTGACGTCATGATGCCAGAACCCGCCCACTCCCTCATCCCAGGTCTGAGCCTGTAGGTGGGTTATGTCCAGAGAAACAACCCACCCACAGCCCTGAGACTGCAATTCATACTGGGGACATGCTCCATGGCTCTGGCCAGTGTGCCCCCCCACAAGTGGGCTCTTTCTCCTGATCCTGCTGGGGGTGCACTGGCCAGAACTGCGGACCACCAAAATTTTCTTGTGGTACATTGGATCATTTTTATGATTGTGAGGGTGCCATGTGCTTATCTTGAAATTGACTTTTGGGGCCACTGTTGGAGGACAATAAATTAAATAACATACAATTTCAAAATCTGTACCCCCTGATCTAAATTATTATTTTCTCAGACTGGATTTAAACTAGTGACCTGGTATGGAGAATAAAGGAGATTGCTATTAATAGTTACTAGTTGTTTCATGTGAACATGTTTTCAAGCAACAATGGAATTTCATGATTTCAGTTGCACTATACAGTATGGACGGTTTATAAAACAGGGAATCAGACATTCCTTTAAACATTCCCTCGTGGACTATGTGTTTCATAGGGAGTAATTGAATAGGACCAGGGAAAGTTTGAGGGTATGTCAGATTCTATGTTTTATAAATTGGGCCTAATATCCTCTTTTTTTTATAGAACTGCAAGTGCCCTCCCTTTGCACTGTGCAACATTCTACTCCTCCACTTAACTACAAATTTCTGGTAACAATAAATAATAATTATAAAGCTGAACAAATATGCTTTCTACCTTCCAAGACAAAATTTTAAAAGATCCTTAAATATAACTTTAATGTTTAGAATAAATTGTATCTGCAGTATTTATTTTTACACTCAAAAGATCACTTACATAAACTTTGTTTTGCTTGGCTCACTTTTCTTTCTGACTCACACACCTCTCATATGTATGTAATGTGTATTTTCTGGCTTCTGTAGTCTTTAATTTCCCAATGGAGATAGAAATTTATAAGGGACAGACTATCATTTTGTTTTCTTGTGTTAATATGTAATGCCTCAATTCACCAAAGCCTAATGCATGCATTTCCATTAAAATGTTTTAGGAGGTATATTGATCAAGCTTTATTCCAAATCATACCTATTCTTGCACCAATTCATTTTTAATGAGCATTTGATGCTTCCAGTAATGCTCATAACACTTTGAAATGTGTATTTACTTACATTTTAATGTGCCCTTGACTTATGTTAAGTACCTTTTTACAACACATGTCTTTGCATTGACAGGTCTAAACAATCACTATTTAAAATATTCAGTTCTGGCATATCATTTATTATTAAGCATTTTAATATATGATGTGTTTTCACAGCCAGGCATTACACCCAATATATTTTGAAGTGTAGTTAGTACCCCAATGTAGTTGTATACATAAAAATAGAGTAAAAGGAGAGGGTAAACTTCAATGGTTTGAAAATTGCCGTATATGGAATGGTATTAAGACGTTGGTGGATAGTAGAAAAGACGGATTGCCACCAACGTCTTAATATGATTTCATATATGGCAATCTTATGAACGTTAACCCTTTAACTACTGGCAAGTTCTTAATAATTACCTATAGAGTTGATCTATTACCCAGATACAATATCTAATTCACTCCTCATGGACCCAATAGGAATGTTTTGAGAACTACATTACAGTCATATTTTGTCTCCTACTAGAAATTTATCCACTCCACTATCTTCTTCATACACAATTGACCTATTAAGGAGGACACTCTAGTAGTGTTGAGCGAACCCGAACTGTAAAGTTCGGGTCTGTACCGAATGTTACGATTTTGGGTACCCGGACTGGAACCCGAACATTGAGCCGAAGTATGGCTGAACCTGAACTTCCAGGTGTTCGCTCATCCCTACACTCTACCTATATTTCCATAACAACCAATAATATAAATGACGAAAATCTCATTCAGTTTTCATACATTTTATTTACCCATTGTGTTGGACATCATGATTTTACACTACATTAAGACCTAACATTATCAATCTAAGTCACAATATCCCCTAAGGAATACCTATGGTACTTTTTGTTTGCCTTCAATCATGACTTTTAACATGGAAATATTGTGTTAATTGAGCATCTGGTATTTTGTGAAACATTTAGTAAACTTTATTATGTTTTTGCCATAATTTGAATAGACTTGGCAGATCTATCACATTTTGGAGTCTGACACTTTTTTCTTTTTTAATTCCTCATATAATTCTTATACGTATTTGCCAAAAGAAACAATAGTGTAAAAGCCAAACTGAGCTTTCAACTTATTTCAACTAAATTAATTCCATGTGGATCAAAACAAAAGGTAAGTCTTTTAAAAAACAACTACATCCTTAGCAGAAAAACCTGTGCCCTGCCAGCATGATGTAGAAAAATACCCCTGCTGTCTGCGGGAAAACAGGGGTCTGTACAGATTACTGTAACTGGACTTTAAACAATTTCTTGAAGTTTTTTTAGACATTATGTATACATTATGTATCTGATAAAGCCTTTGAGTACTGTTTACCGGCCGCTAAAATATTTTGGTTGGCTAGGGTCTGTTAACAGGACATATTTTATATTTGAGGGCAAAGTTTCCTTAAAATCAGTATCAAGCATTTTCAGGTTCTAAAAAATGAATTAATGAGTAATCAAAGAAGATAAAAAGAGTAAGAACTGATAATAAGTAGAAGATTAAACTCATCTCTGGTACCTAAATACAAACCAGATCATAATAACCAGGGTTTCCTAGATGGGCTTCTATAACTCAAGTTGCTGCAAGAAAATAAATATTATAATGGTTTGTTATTTTAACATATCTATATTTTTTTAGCCTGGGTAACATTTTTTCAAATTACCATTTTGAATTGAGAATATACTTTATTGAGAATGTCTTAAAAGAGCCAAAATATATTTAGAAATTATATATAATAGCTTTGGCATCAGTTTAATTTTACACGTAAATGTGTTGGCTCTACAGATAGAACTTAGGGGTAATTTGTGCAATGATTTTATTCTACAATAACTATATCCCCTTTGACCTCCACAAAACTGCAGCATGTTACATAGGACAATGCAGTGCATTCGAAATAGGTAATAAGTAACAGCTTTGGGAATAGATCTAATTCCAATATGGAAGACATGTCAAATTATTTTAAATCTAATATTTAAACTAGATGCAGAATTTGCTGTAATTAGACATTAGCTTTCCTAAGTAAATTAGAATTTGATTGGCTTTTATAGCACAGGCTTGTTAGCCCAATAGATTTATTGATTATTATAAGTAGGAGATATACAGCCAAAGAAAGAAAGTCTTATGTGCATTGTTATTTTTTAAAAGATATACATCTATTTGCTGCTGTTATATAATATGATATATTTTATATTTTTGTTCTGTGTAATATCTTACTCTCCAATATTGCTGCTGTGATTGCTACTCACCTGGTGCTGTACATGTTTGTTTTAGAGGCATTGCATAAGTTTCTACAGCAACCCTTATATTTTAACTCAGCAGTGGTATGCATTTGGTAATGCATTTTCTGTGGTTAGACCTCAAGGTTTTATGCCCAAACAAAGCCTGGCCAAGCGACCTTTATTCCATGTTACTGCAATTCTGTGTCTAACAGGCAGGCACTGTTGCAATTCTTTCAATAACTACTGATTTGTTTTTGCTTCCCAAGTGAACACTGCAATATGAAACCTTTTTGAGTGAATAAAATTCAATTTCAGACAGTTCTTTACACATATGAATTTTGACCTTTGATCCATTACATTGACCTTACCTACTATCTTCAGTGTGGCCCTAAAATGACATCACTTCTTAATAAACCATCTAGAAGATATTTCTTTTAATATGTATCCAAAGGCAAGCTATTCTGAGATTTTTTAAATGAATTAGCATAATGCTCTATATTAAAAATATACTGTAAATTTGCATCAGACCCATTAATGATAGAAATTATTTTTCTTGGACATTCCAGGGTAGTTAGGAGTTTACTGTGTGCTGTCTTTTTTATAATCAATATGACCACAAAAATAGCATACATTTTTCTTCCAATTTCCTTTCTTTCTCCTAGTCTATGTAATTAATATTTAAAAACAAACACTTTTATGCATCCTACCCTACCTGAATCTAATTCACCCTTCCCATATGCGGAACCAACAATGCTCTGCTCCTGTGACCTGTTTATATCTGATGCCTGTTAGTCTTCCAGTGTGCCTGCACATTGGGCCTCATAGATTTATGTGTGTTTTGATTCTGTAATGGAATGTAGAGGCACACCATAAAGGTTTATGGGACTGTAATGAACAGAAAGGAAATTGGAAAGTCATCCTTCAGATAAGAATAAGCTGCGGTACTAAGATCCTTCGGTTTTAGGTAAGTATGAAGCTGTGAAGGGGTACTGTGTGTTATTGTAAGTCTGATCCTGATGGCTTCCCACTTTGTAATGAGCATTACCAAAGTAAGTTAACACAATTATTTTGCCATTATTATACAGTGATAATAAAGAAAGGCCAGGAGCCTGTGATAGAAGGCATCTAGGCTTAGGGCCAGCATGACAAAGGTGTGGAAGGCTGTGCTGAGCAAGTGGAGGTTAAAAGAATGGAGTGTTGGGGGAGGTCAAAGTAAATAGTGGGTGGAGAAAAAGTTATATAGAAAAGTGGGGCGAACGGGTGTGATCCGAAGTCTGGACAGATTCCTGCCCTCTCTCCCTGGTATAGAGGGAGTTTAAGGTCCTCAATGGCAGTGCGTGGAGAAGGTAATGGAGTGGTAGAAAGTAGTGGGTAGACCCCATAACATGAAGCTATCTATGTTATTGGGTCTGCTAGATGGTATGATTTGTTAACAAAATAGGTGGTAGTCCGAAGGGATTGTATGCATAATTGATATAGTTCTCGAGGTGGTTGGGTTGTGCCTGGGAACCTGGTATATCAATGAGAAGCGCAGGTCCCTGGTTGATGATGGTGAAATTAATGCCTTTGAGGGCCTGCAACCTGACTGGTGGTTATGCTGGGTTTAGTAATCATTGTAATGTTGTAATGGTATAAGGATTATGTGATCGCAATGAGAAGGAATGTTTTAAGAATAAAGGATTGAGAGGCCATGTGCACTATACCCACAATTGTCTTTATTGGGAGGAAGGTTAAAATGGAGTAGGGGTGGGAATGGGAGTGGGTAGGTGAATGCCGGCAAAGGCTCAGACCTGCCGCACCTGCCACATCATGACATAGAGTATAGCTCACAAGTTTCAGACTTTGAGCAACGTGACTGTAAATGTGCTACTGTGTACTGGAACCCATCATTTTTTATAACAATACCATTTAATAAAGGACCTGAATGTCTTCGTACTAAAGAGAAACATTAAACCAATCAAGAGAAGAAACCTCTGAACAAAGAAAAACTATTTTTTGGAACACAAAATAATAGAATCAAAATTACAATCAGATACTTTTATTCTTACTTCATTTTTTCACTTAATTTCAGTTCACCCTTATTTTTTTATCTAGCTTTTATTTTATGAGTTTTTGTATAGTAATTATAAACATATTTGACATTATGCTGAACATATGAATATCAGTATACACCTTACACTTGAAAAAGAAACTATAACTCCTGAAAGTTTGGCTAGGAAATATATATATATTGTGCACCAATAAAAAAATACATGTTTGCAACATTCATTTATTTTGTGATCTTTCCTCGTAATTAATTCACTTTACAGAGATCTGTTTTTACTTTTCTATAAAAGAGTCTATGTATGGTTGGTGCAGGCAGGAAGTGTATACCTGAAAAATACCAACTTGAAAAAAACTTTTAATAGGTTGATAAGGAGCACACTGTACTGTATTTTTAATGTGTATGTGTGTGTGCTTGAATTGAGATACCGCATGGCTGAATGAGAAACTAGTATGCTTTTTAAGGTTTTTGCACAATGAAACACTGGGGATGTAAACCTTCAACATTCACAAACATGACTTTATACGGTATGGAAGTACCCAAGCAAGCCTTTCACCAGGCAGTTTAATTTGTCCTTTACAAGTTTTTAAAATGCCCATGGATGCACAAGAGGGGGGAAATTTCAGCAAGAGAGTTCCTTCCTTTTTAGCCTTGGTATGTTATGTCTCAGATGTTTACAGAATGGGCTAGGCTTCTGTGTAAGGACCTTGTTAAAGAATACATGCCTTTGTGTTTTGTAGATTTGACAGATTATGGCCTTAGGTAACGGTGTCATGCAGTACTAAACTGTAGCGTATTGGTATTGTGCTTGACAGTGTCTCCGGTGGTGTTCAGGAGGATCCCTGTTTGGAGTGCAGCTTGGCAACCTAGAGCAGCCCTAACAGACTTTCCTTTTACTGGCAACACTAGGCAATTAAAATATCACTGTGGCCAAGATTATCTTATACCGTAGTCCCAAAAGACCAAGAATGCCCAAAAAAGTGAGAGTGTACTTTTATGGCTCACAGACAATTGTTTTATCGGGAAAATTAGATAAAGGGTCCAAGTCAGTAAATATATACCCTTAAAAATCAGGAGTTTAAAATCTGCTAAATTCCACTTTACTATGAGGATTTGCTCCCATCTGTGGCCTGCAGAGAATGTTTTCTTGAGCCCCTGAACCTGACATTATAATATGTGGAAGTTGTACTGTTGGGGAAATTTTAGAATTTTGTATGTGCAGTTTCACATTTTTGTTTTTGCATTGTTCTAACAGTTCTCATAGCAGGGTTTCACCATTTTCCTATTCACCACTGATACTTGGAGCAAATTGAACTCAAGTTAACCTCACCTTCAACTCAACTCATGGCACATCCCATCCTGTGAAAGGACCTTACAATGTACCTTCTGGTTCGATCCAGTGCTGGGACTTTTGAATACTTATACATGACCAGGCTAGCTCCAATTCTTTGAAAAGACCTCACCATTTCCCTGTTGGTCAGGTGTCAGTACTAGATTGAAATTCATGCCAATAATAAACTGAATGACAAGGTCAATTGGTTCTACTGGTCTGGCTGGGCACTAAGATGTAATACCTTAGCAGCAATTTCTGCAAGCCCAGAGGGGTGGACCCTTGTTGCCCGTTTTACTGGACTTACTGGAAGGAGATTGAGAAATGCATTTATCATTCAACCCAGAAGAGAAAAAATGTTGCATCTGTAAGTCCCAGCACCAGAAACTAGTAAATAAAACTAGGGATCAACTGAGAAACTGGACATTCACACAATTTTCATTGTAACATGGCTGGTTCGAACAGTAAATTTTCCCTGGCATTCATGCAGAAATTCATCAACACCGCTAATTCCACTTTAATCAATTTGTATTGAAGTCTATGACTACAAACTGTTATTTACAAAGCCTCTGAACACTGTCACTAAAATGAATGAATGTTCCACGTAAAAAAAGTGCTTTGAAATATTTTTTTTTACTTAAATAGAATTGAAAGTATACCACCCAATGCTTTAATCTACAATCGTTTTTCCCGAGTCAATTGGCACAGCCCCTTAACATTTTTGTGTTTTGATTCATTTACAGTTCAGAAAAGTACTAATATACAATATTTGAACACTTGTGGTTAAAAAGGGCAGCAATGTAAATACACAACCCTCCAATATAGTTTCTAATAATAAAACAATCAGCAACAATCAGCTCAGCACAGTACGTGAAAATAATCAGTAACTGTGTATGTGTGTTTGACAGTTTTACAAAAAAAGAAATAAACATTTACTTTTAATGCGAACATTCAACAAACAAGTTTCTTCATAAGGAATACCCAAGCGACATTGTTTGAAGTGGCTCAGGAGTATAGCTGTAAAGTGAATAGTACATTTGCAGTTTACACAGTGCTAAGTATTGTATTTGTTCCATCTCAAAAGCAGCAGAATGCAACATAAGTTCTATGGGGCCTTTGGAAAAACTGGCTGATGTCATCTTGTTTTATGACAGTGACAGCTAAATTTTGAGTTAAATTAAAACTTGTTTGAACTAGTGGTGTGTGTGTGGGTATCTCAAAAATGTACGAGAGGGAGGCTTACCACTTAAGAGACTACAGTAGTCCTAACGGTTGCCTCTTTGGTGATCTGGCATGGCATTACTATAAAGTAATATATATATTATTGTAATTAAAGTAATAATTATACATAGGATTACAAACCAAAGAAAATTTGTTATTGTAATCAGAAGTCTGCACCAAGAAAATATTTTTCTATCCCAATAAAATGTATATTACTAATTTTATAATAGCAAGCCCTATATTGTACCACTTACATATTTTGGTTGCCTGGAAAATATCAAAGATCAGTATTTATCAGAATTAATGAAAGCATTCAAATTGCTGATACAATGTCATCAATGAGTAGATGTTTCGTAACAAGTATATCCCTAAAAAAATGTGGTGTTTTCTGAAAGACAGACGCCATGAGGTAGTTTATAGTTTAGTTTGAAAGTTATTGTAGAAAAGTGCCATATTCTAGAACATATGAAATTTTGAAGACAGAACAGATAACAAAAAATATAGTTTGGGGGGGTTTGAAGCTCTTTTTTCAAGGCTTAGTAGCAATTGTAGTAAGTATATTCTGAACAAACTGAAATTTAGAAAATATTCCACATATAATCAAGCTATTGGGGAACAGTCCAGTAAAAATCAGTGTGGTGTGGAACCAGCCAGTATACCTAGGCAGTGCAGTATACATGTCTGATTTATGTAAGAAAGGTCCCCTTAACAATTTAATTACTGCATTAATTATTGTTTTCCTATTTTGTGCTTGAGGTCAGTTTAAAACAAGCTATAATGTTTTCCTTTTTGTGTTAGAATGATTTGATGATGTATTCTTCTTTCCCAAGTTTGAAGTTGGCATTGTACTCTTTAAAGTAACATTTTCTTAGACTACCAGAACTTGTATTAACAATGCAGCATCTGCCTTTCATCTTACTCTGTGTGTGCTCACCTGAGAAATGGATTTCTTTGCCAATTTGGATCAAAACAACCGAGTGAGAAAACTGAAACTTGGTCATTTACACCTGAGGAAAGAGAAAATATTGTTTTCACGCCTTCTGCTACAGCTGCTTAAGATTAAGAAACAAATGTGTTGATCTCAAATTACCTGTCCAAATCCAAAGATCAGAATGTTACTAAGCAATATGCATTTTAAGAGCTTCCATCAAAGAAGTCAATTGACTGCTGGCAAAAAAACAAAATTTGGAATACGGTTAAAGATGATACATGGTAAATGAATTCTTTCATTTTATTGTTTTTGATGATTGTGAATACTAAGCCCTTGTTCAAATGGAGCACTTAAGGATTTCTGAGCCTTTGGTTTAAAGCAAAAGGCACATAGAAGCCTCGATATATAAAAGAGGGAATCTGACTTTCCTTCAAACAATTCCTGGTGGGAATCAATTTCACCACTGAAATCCATGGGCATGGAAGATTCCCACCAGGGAATGTTTGAGGGTATGTCTGATTCCCTGTTTTATAAATAGAGTGTTTGCATAGGCATTGCCTGTGTGCACATATATTGGACTGACCTTGCATTTGAACACTTATACAGCAAACAGCTGTCTCTCTGGAACAGGGCCAGTTTTATGGTAGGCTAACAGGCTATTGTCAAGGGCCCTTACCTACTTCAGGTACCCATTTGATAGAAAGGCAAGGATACAGGAAACTGGATTGCTATGCTTTGTGTCTCCCACTTCATATTTGAATATTTGCCTAAACATTTTCCTGTCCCTAGAAAAAACAGTTCGGTTTATACTAAGGTAATACCTAGTGGCCTGTCCTGGAATTGCATTTAACCTTGGTTTGATAGATCAAAGTTATCAAAAACAGGCTGTTTAAAAGAAGATAAAACAAGTTTTTAAACACTTTAAGATGTGGACTGGTGGTCAACAACCATGCACATATGATCATTTAGGATCAACCATTATATGCAACCTAAAAGTTTTTCACTACAACATTCCTACAAGACAAAAATCCAAGCCAGAGAGAGTAGAGAGGTGAACGCAGCTTTTCTGCTTTTTAAGGGGTGGCCAGTGCAAATAGTGCTAATAGGAGGGAATATAAATCCAGATGTTAATCAGAAGAAATTGCCCAGGGGTCGCTTGGAGATAAAAATGGCTCAGAAACAGTATAGTTACATTAAAATCCATGGTCAGTAGGAGGGAAAATATAATGGTGTTGATGTTCAATGAGACATAAAATGCCCTTGTGATGTTGATTAGTAAGAGGAAAAAAAGTGCTCTGGCATTAGTGAGAGAGGAGCAGCTGCAGTAAAATGTTGATTCAGCACTTCTAATATTCTAATGGTATTTATGATTAGTTCTACCCTTCGGTTCTTTGGTACATGCACTTTAACTTGCCTGCTTTTGTATGAAGGTTGTCTGTAAATTTCTTCTTTGATCAAGGGTCTCAAAGTGATATGAAAAAATGTTTAAAAACATGAACAGAGATTGCATATTGGTGTGCAATGTGTAAAGTAAAGCTAAAAAGCATACTTTTCAAAGCATGATTAAAAATCAGATCATGATTTTCCTAACAATGTAAGTACAGACTGACATTTAAAATATTTTAATCAAATGCCTAAAAGCTGTTTAATCTGAAGAATTAAGGATAGAAAAAAAGCATATTACTTATGTAAAACACAACCCAATAGAATACAATGCAAGCACATTCAGCATTGTATTGTCTAATCCCCAAATCAGCAATTAAGTGCCAAAAATAATCCTGGTATTTCTTGCTGACACAAGTTACTACTAAACTAAATCCCAGCCAGAGGAGGTAACCAGTATATGAAGATACAGCATTTCAGATTTAAGTTATAGCCTGCTGTGTGTTATCACAGGCCAAATACAGTAGCAGGGATTACGGAGGCTATTAATGTTGCTTTATGGTGACTCGCTGTTCCATGGATACTTATAGATACTTTTTAAACAGCATGGGAAAATACATTTTAAATTCCCTGAAAAAAACACAACAGCAATATCTTATGTCTTTTTCTGATAACAGTAGCGAAAATTACATAACTGCACTGCCATTGTTTATTATCTCATCCATATTCCTGACAAAACACGTCATAATGCACATTGCCCGTCTAAGGGAACTGTATAGGCCAATTCCATTCTTTTTTCATCTATCAATATAGATGGAGATCTTGTAACAGATTGCTACAAACAAAGCATATAATGATATCAGAAATGTAGTTACACTATGCTCATGTTTAACACCCTGCCGTATGTGAAAAAGAAAAGGCAAGCAATGTTGTATTACAATATTTGTAATTTGAAGCAGAACTCTAGGCAAACAACTAGATATACCATTGCAATACGTTTATGGGTCCTATCTGGTGTGCCGAATGATTGCTCATGAATCCTGGAGTTCTTAATAGCCTTTAAACTACGGCTACTAATAGAGGAAGAAACAGAGCAGTGTAGTGTTATCCTATTGTTTTGTAGGATAAAGAAAGCTAACAAACTGCATGGGGAACAATTAGGGTCAGGAAAATAAACTTCTGACTACTAACTCTTTGGGCTTTTGTCTTCTTTCCCTTTTTTAGGTTAAAGTGAAAGGCTTTTGGCGTATAATGTTTATTTTATTTGTAGGGTATATTGGATAGGCATCTCCAGCTTTAACTTCAGTCTTGAAGTTATACTGGCTATTCTCTTGTATTTATTGTACAGTTGTGTGTATTGGGCAGTTATACCGGCTATTTTCTTGTATTGATTGTACAGCTATAGCAATCTGGCTCATTTCCAGACTGGAGGACAACTACTATCATCTAATGCATTTTTCTCGCAGCCTTACTGTCTTTGTCCCACCCCTTTCATTTATTGGATTTCAATTCATTTAATCATGAAGGCTCAGCATCACAGTACGGCATTACAGCAGAGGAGCAGCCTGCAGCCTCCTGGGATACATGACGTAGGAATCCCATGAGGCTGCGGGTTTCCCATTGTAATGACATAATTACAATGAGGCAATGAGGAATCCCATGAGGCTGCGGGTTTCCCACTGTAATGACATAAGACAAGTGGTCTCCCCTTCTATTTAAAACAAAAATGTTTGAACAAAAAAAAATGTCTTACTTTATATAAAAGAGATATCTAGCACTTTAAGAGGTCTTGAGAGTAATACTAAGACAAGGTTCAGTGATTTTAAGAGTCAATGAACAGTACCCTGATGCCCCTTTAAATTGAAGTTGCACTTTACCAATCTGTTATGTGTATGTTAGGTTCCTTAACATAAAAGTACTTTTTTCCCATTAGTAAAAGGCAAGTAACAGTAGACAGAAGGTTAAACCACACATAGTGTAGGGAGATCCAATGTTTAAAGTGTAATTATGGGCAAAGAATGGCATACAAGACGCAACCTGTCACTGGCATTAACGCAGCAGCACTTCTTGTTTTTTTTTCTTTTTCCTGTAATATGAAGCCAATGATTTCCTCCACTTCCTGTAATAGGGTAATAAAACTGTTCCTCCTAATAATACAAAAATAAAATCACCTTTCCTCACTCTATTGCCAGCGCCAACATCTTCGGCCATCTTGACCAGGTCAAAATTATATTTATTCCCACCGATATCTAGGTAATCAGTAATATGTTGGCGCTATATAAATCCTGTTTATTAATAATAATAATAATAATAATAATAATTATTGATTGCTGTACACTGGATTTTCACCTAAGGTGATTGCAGTTGTTTGTATTGGGCAACAATTATTTAGCGCAGTGTTTCAAAACCTTTTTAAACCCTTAAAATGACTTTCAGTTCTTCAGGGAACCCCTGCTATCAATTTCATATCCATAGCTCAAAGTACATTAGTGTGATGGTCAGTGGAAGGATGCCTCCTATATCGCTGGCCATTGAGAAAAATGTCACCCTTACAGACAGCCGAAAAGATGATTGGTGTCCCTTAAATTGACCTATGTCACAATTTACTCAATGTTCATGTAACCCCTAGCAACCTTTGGAAGAATGCTAGGGTTCCCTTGAGCCCTTTTTGGAAAATATTGATTTGGTGTGCATATGTAACCTTACTAAAATACGTGCACAGCATTACAAAAAAAAAAAACAGAAGACCTCTAGCAAGGTACAAAACTATAAAAGTTCTTGCTATGGCAGGAAATTCTGCCTGTTTATTTTAACGATGTGTATTAAAGTAATTTTGCTATAATTTCTACTTTCGAAGACAAAACAAAAAAAAATGCTCTTTTAGCATTGGTATTTTAGTTCTATAAAAGCACTGTCTGATCAACTTTAAGTGGAGAAATTGACCAAACAAAATCCTTTTTATATTATGCTAAGGCATGAAAATAGGTTCATAGTGATTTCAACATTAGAAGAATCAAACAAGGAGAGTTAATCTACATTAGTCACAACACATAAATCACTGTTAGCTAGGCAATCTCAGCAAAACAAATGTAAATGGCCACTTAATAATCTAACTTTATGGTGGAGTGTTTTTGCCCGAGTTTGTTTTTCTCTTCTGGTAATGTAATTAGTGAAGCTTGAAAGCAAACCATATGGCTTTCCATGAGAAAGTATTTACACATGAATAATAATTGTGTAATTGGGAAGTTGTGTTGAGTAACATGAAATCAGTAGTGAGCTGGTACATTACTGTTTTCTCATAGAGAGAGATAGCATTTAGTTTGAAAATGTAAATGCATTTATATAAATATTATCAGTTTTATATCCCAAATTACAGATGAAAATATTGTTACTTTATATTGTTTTTTTTTGTAAGTATGTGTATGTTCAGCCAACTTAAAAATCATAATCTAATGAACTACCACTTAGGTTTACTTATTATGGAACAAGGAGCTTTTGCTCAGTGGGACCAATCAGAATTGTCCAGATGTTTCAAATGTGAATCCCTTATTGCTATTGGCTGCAACTTTAATTTTGTGCAATTTTTTTCTATTCCAATTGTATCAGTACCCCTGCAGTGTGTTAAAAAATATGAATGTAGAGTGAGAAACACTATATAACCTAATCAGCATTACAGGGGATTACACAAATTCTATGTTCCTATTAGAGTATCTGTATTCATTACCTAAACAAACCAACTTTTTATTGTTACATACAAATTAAAGTAAAAATAGAATACTAATAGAATATAAAAAATATATTCTAGTAATTGTATGTGTGTTAGTATCTGAGGTGATATTTTTTAGTACATTCATTTCATTCCATTTTTCTGCAGATTTCTTTACAGACCAAGGCAGAAAATGTAACACTTAAGCTACGTACACACGGCAGATTTTTATCGCCCGATAATCGGCATCGGCCAATTATTGGGCGAAAATCTTCCGCGTGTACAGTCGGTGTCGTCCATCGTCCGGACGACCGACCTGCCGGATCCACGGACGATGGACGACAGCCGATCGTAATGAAAGGGAAGGGGAGAGAGCGCAGCAGGGTGCCGCTCCGTCGCTCTCCCCCCTCCCCTCTCCATAGAGCATGAACGGTGCTGTATGTACAGCATCATTCATGCATCTTGCAGCCCCTTGTCGTTGGAAAGGATCGTGAAAGATCCTTTCCAACTACAAAAATTGCAAGTGTGTACGCAGCTTAACAGAGATTAGAACAAAACATATAACCCTGGCATGAGTGCTTACAATGGGTAGCTTTTTTGGTGATACCTTTTTGCCAAAGGATAAAAAAAAAATGTTCCTGTAACTGCTTGAAAAATGCATGAGCTAAAGTAAGGCTTTTATTTGTTTGGCTGTTTAAGATTTCTCTGTCCACGGGGTGACAACACCAGGGTTGCTCTGGGGTGTACCTTCATTAATTAGCTGCCCTACAAAAGTTTTACAAGCCTGGTCAAAATGTCCAGGGAGTAATAAAAGCTGTTTTGAACTATAGGCAGATGGATATACACACAGACCTAAACTATTTATTAAAGTTTTCATATTTACAATAGTTACACGCCTTACTGTGAGTATGGCCCAGCAGTGTTCTTATGAGTTCCTATACTACACAGATGCTTCCAATACTGTATACATTGAAAGGGCTCACAACCTCACTTTGGTTCAGGTTCAGCTAAACCGAAGATGAACATTTGTCTATTTTTAAGTGAATGGTGCTTGAACTGAACATAGTCAAATTTGACAAACACTGGAAGCTATTTAGGAGCATGCCTTTTTTTTCTCACCCGACTCCTCCAGTACTGATAATGGTCCCTAGGTACCATCAGAAAAGTGCAAAGCTTTCTGACAGCTTACATGATAAAAAAAGGCCAGGAGAGATCTATCACAACCATTCCCACCCAAGCTCCACCTAGAATCTGTGAAACATATCTCTGCTCTGCCTTCTACAACTAACACTGAACCATTGGCATAGATTTCCAATAAAGCATTAGAAAGCAACACTGCTACAAAATGAAGCCCTTTCAATTTCACAGAGCAAAGAAAAAACGTTATACACAGCCAAATGGAAAAAATACCCACTTTGGTCTAAATTAAAACATTTTCAGGAGGTTCAGGTGTTGTCAAAATCCACAAAAATATACTCTTGCAAAATCATCCCACCTACATCTGAAACCAGGCCATGGTAAACATTATTTTTCAAGGGCTTATTTAAAGCAAAACAAAACTAATAATAAAAAAATTACACTTACCTTTAGTCCTCCAGGTCTCTCATCCTGGAATTACTCATCGCCCTGGCACAGAGGAAGCACCTGGCACCACCATCTTCTGTCTTCTCTTCCATCTTCTCCTTTTCTTATTGCTACTTCACCTAATCTTGCAATGCGCAGATGCGAGATCGGGTGTTGTAGCCGCTGTTAGGGGAAAAAAAGAGAGACAATTTCACTGCGCGATTGGGCATGTGCAGAAGGAGCAGCCAGAGCCTCCGAGGATGATTTAACCCGGGAGGCTCTGCGCTCCCATTAAGTAAGTCTTGTTGGCATACAAGACTTGCAGCGGTGCTGCACCCTTTTTCTTTTTTTAAATAAAAGGGTGTTGCACTTAAAAAGAATAACATTTTTACTTTCTATGGAAGGGTTGTCTACCTTTCTATGCATAGTAAAAATGTTGAGTTTAGGTACGCTTTAAGTCATTTGGATTTGGTGACTGGTAGAGTAAAGCAATCCCTGGATAAATTGGAATGTCCGCCTTAAAATTACAATGTTTGCCATTAGGTCAGTGACTGGTGGTAACTGTCATTTAGCTAGTGCTTACCCCAAAATTCACTAAGAATGTATGTTGAAAACCTCAGAAGGTTCTCAAGCAGACCTGCATACAGTAAGATATTGTTGAAGTGTAGCCTACAAACATAAGAAACATTTTGGCTTTTTCTACACTTACTTTGTAAAGTCATCCACACTGAATTAAACTTTATATTTTGCACAATGTAGATTATGCAAATAGCCAATCTCCTATTGTTGGAGCACACAGTTACCCTCTAACTTTTAAATAAATGGTACATGCAGCCCTCTCTCACTGCAGCATTTTAAAAATTAAAGCAAACAGATACAGGAATATGTCTGTGTACACATTTTTTTATATCCGATTTATTAACTGTTCTAACTATGGGCTAATCATCTAGGATCTTTATTATGCAGAATATTTGTTAATCTTCTTATTTCAGATTTTAACAAATGTATAGTTTACTTTATTGTTTACAAGCGAGATGATTGCATTTGTATAAATTTATAGTAATTAAGTTTATCTAATAAGAATAACTTTTATTAAAAAGATTGTTTTAAAAATATATCTATATGATGTACATTCTATGCAGCTGTTAAAAGCCATAAAGTTAATGGTAAAAAAAAAGCAATTATCTAAATGCTCATAATCTGTGTAATATGTGTTGGTAAACTTATAAGGAACATTTTTTTCACCCTGCGCACAAATACACACACACATCCTGTACATGAATAACACACACACAATTTTTCTTATCACTGTATTAAGTTAATTTGCTTTACACTTGAAACCATCCTATCATTTTTTCAGACATTAAGTGCTAGAAATGACTCATCTAAATTCAAGAAGTCTTCCTGCCAAAGATGATGAGTAGTGTGTATGGTCTGATTAGAGGGAACATGACTTGAATGTATTATTTCAACCATGGGAAAGTCTAAATCATCATATAAGCTCTAAGAGGCTTGGGTATTCAAGAAATACATTTCTTAGTGTAATATGCAAAAAGTACTTATATAAAGAAGTAAATGTACCTATATACTACATATGCTTATATATGAATATTAACACAAGATTAGCATAGTAACTGTCATTAACTGAAGCCTTTTATTTGGGTGAACCTTAAAAAAACAACTGTATTATTACTGTATCCTTCATATAACATTTATGCAACATGAGTGCTTGAATTCTGTAAGACTAAAGGTTTTTGTAGATAGGTGTTTTCTGGCGTGTTCTAAATGCTTGTCAAAATTATTTTAAAAAATGCCATTAGGTTAATTGTCTTCCCCTCAAATTTTCCTTACACTGTAATAATGACATATGTCTATGGTAGTGACATTAGATTGTGAGTCCATTTGAGGGACAATTAGTGATATGACTATGGACTTTGTAAAGCGCTGCATATTATGTTGACGCTACATTACCCTAATACTGCATAATATTAATTTTATTAAAATGGGTGGTAGCAAGGAGTGTTATCCGAGGAGGATGGTATTTTACACAAGGTAGTTTAGAAGTTGCATTGACCTGCTTTGTGTTTGCTTTAAATGCTTTATGTCCTAAGAATGCTAATTAGATCTAAATGTCAAAGTAGGCCAAAAATAGCCAAACATGTTTTTTTTTTTTTTTTCAAGGTACAAGCCAAGGTTTTTAATAAATTCTAAGTTGGAGAAGGCAAATATTTAACAAAGCTAAATTAATTAAAACCTTTTAACACGATGTTTAGGGGCATTTTAAACCCACAATGAGCTGCAGAGTACTGCTAGGGCTCAACTACAGTCCCAACCACTCCCATAGTAGCAGTTGGGAACAATTTTCTGCACATACACAGGGGTGCATACATTAAATAGCAATACCTTTTCCTGCTGTTTTGATGGCAGAGACTGTTGCTAGTGAGTTGAGTTCACCCTTTCTCAATGTCCTAATGTTTGTGCTGCATTCTGGACCCTGTCCATCAAGCAAAGATCCTATTTGCCTGCCTTTTTCTGAAAAACCACAAGGTCTTTTTTAACTTGTTGCCGCTGTTCTCTTACACTTACCTAGCAAATTTGGTGGTTCTAACATGTATATGGGCCTAGCTATTAATGTTTAAAGTTGGCCCCATGACTTTAATAGAACTCGCAAAATAATTTGCCGAAATTTCCCGAACCCATTGGAAGTTCTAGGAAATTTTTGTGAAACTGTCAGAGGCCTCCTCATCCTGAGTGGAAAGAAGATCAGATGAAAAAAGCAGCAATACCTGTGTTTTCAATAAATGGTTCTGGGCTTTCTTCACCCGGCTTAAGAAGTAGTACAAAACTATTGTTAGGATAATTTTTAATTTTGAATTACTGTCACAAAATATTTACTAGAAGTTTTAGCAGTCAGGTAAACTAATGCAAGGCAGCACCATGATAAAAATCATGTCCTAGAATCTGTAAAATGTATTATTTTCAAAAATTGTAGTGATGCTTTGCACACCCTACAACCCTAGCACCACCTCAAATTTATTAAAACAAGTACAACAATATTAAAGATCATTAAATAAACTTTTTATACTTCCAAAAATGTATTCCCTGCAGAGCATTCCTTCATGTCAACAGAGCAAAATGCCAATCTTCCCATAGAATTGTTAAAGGCATAAACACTGTTCCACACATAAAAAAAGATGCAATTAAAAACCACAATATTCAGAAACAAAACTAAAAACGTAGATAATGTTTTAAGTGAAAAAGAAGGGATGGGGTGTCTCTAATCCTTCATGGCTCTAATGTCTGGCTAACCTAAAAGCAGCTTACTCCCCAGATGCCAAACTACTAATCTTTTCACACGAATATCTTATTATTACATTTCCAAAGCTATTTTACAAAGAGCAAAAGCTTTATTATTATCATTAAGAATCAAGAATCAAACAAAACAATTCAGCTGATTAATAATATTTAAATGTGCTCTCATTATGCACACACAGTTAATTATGTTTCTCAATCCCTTCCAACCAAGAACTTTAATCAGTGTATATAAAGGTTGCTTTAGGAAAGTGAAAGAGTACACCTGCGATAAAACCATTATTACATTCACAGCTTTAGTTGCTGCAAGATTAGATTTTAAATTAAAAGTATTTCAAAGGAAACAAAGCTTGTCATAAATAATCACATCGACCACAAGTATTAAGAAATTGTTTTGGCCAGTGATTAATGTGTATCTTTGAATGCCAAAAACACAAAGCCATTTTTTTTCAAATGTCATTTGCTCCTTGAATAAAAAGCTACAATATCTTATAAATCTGGCATACACCCTGTGGTTAGTTTGGCAGGAAGCATGGGAATATTCTGTACTGAAATGTGGTAAACATGATCAGACATTCTAATTGCTAATACAATCTGCCATCCCACAGCGGATACATGTAAAGGTATTCAGTGCACTATTATAAATTTCAATGCCATTGTGCATCACAGTGTCATCATTACTGAAAAGCAATGTGTATATTTCCAATTCAGTATTCAAATTCATGAAACATATCAGTAGCAAGATCCAAAGAGATGTCACTCAAGGTTACAGTGAAATGACATGAAGGCTTTGTAGGCTGTTTTTACTGTCAGAATGATTTCTTGTTTTCTTTCATGATTTTGAATACTTATACCTAGGTGTCAGGTGCCTAACTATCTGGAAACATTTTTTTAGAACAATATACCATTTAGGCAGTTTGAAGATCATCAGGATACTTATATGCAATAGTTATAATACTTTTTTTAGTTGTTTGGTTATGATTTGGAAAAAAAATGACAATTTTAAATGTTGCAAAAAGTTTTGTTGCATATGGACCTGGCATGGAGTGAACAGTATCCCTCTTTCTTCTAATAACTGTTCAAAAGCCCTTAAAGGTCTCTGAGAGTTTGGGGGGTGGGAAGGAAAAGCAAAAAAAAGAAGATGGTGTTTTCTTTAAAAGGCTATTAAGTGCTTTTTGATTTCTGTAGGTTAACCTTGAAATTAGAAATACGGCCACATAGTTTTAGTTCTTTCAGAAGGGCTAGAAGGGATTAGTAATGAAAGGGATTGGTAGTGAAAGAACAGACGATTGATGCCATACACAGCCACTTCAGGCTGCTCACCTCTAGCCTGAAAATTTTATCTGAATTCTGTCTAATTTACAGAAGAATAGGCTCTCTGGTGAGCCTTAAGATGAGGGACATTCCCGTCTGGTTTGATGTAAAATTCATAGGTTTTAGCAGGGGGATTTTATCTAGGAGAGTAGATGGGGAGATGTTTCTTATTTGATGGCATTATAAAATGTCAAAAGCCATAACATTTTCTCTTGGTGAAGCATTTGAAGGGATGTTTCTGTCCCTGCTACAGATATTAACCGGTGACTGGTGGCACTGTCACTGGAAAAGACTATGAAGATAAATCTATAATTATAAATTGTTACCTACTCAGTAATAGAGGGCACATTTTTAAATAAGGACCGTCTCAAAGATGATTTCCCTTACTTAAAACTCTAAAATGCCTAGAATTTACTGGGTACTTTGCTGTGTGATTGGATTTGGCTGATTTGCACTACCATAATGCATTTTTTAGGATTGCCTAGGTAAAAAGAAACACAATAGAATACCAGAATAGCCGAAGACACCATACAAGCTGGTACCAACCAACAATCTACTTTCTCTGTATTCATATATATACTAATTTTCATATTTTAATGTTATTAAGTAAAATCCAAAAGATTTACACTTCCCTTCTACATCCCTATTCACATTTAACATTACAACCGTGACTCCAGTGTCTGGAATATATATATAGCTCTTTTTTTTTTTTTAAAGCACAAAAGCTCAAAAAATACCACTGAAGAAGCCGATAGAGGAATTGCATCTGGATAACAGACGTTTTGTTATTTGTTGATTGTGCGATTCAACTTAAGGAATTCTTTGTATAGCAATATGGTCACACATCCCAGACTTCTAAATGGGATGTGACCTATCTTTCAAAACTAATATTTTGTGTGTACTTAGTGTTGATGAATGCTTATTTTATATAACATTCAATAAAAGCTAATTTGTTATATGTAAATCCCAAGCTTCCCTTTTTCATTCTTTCTATTAGTAGTACCAACCAGCAACCAAAATATTAGAGATGACACAAAACCAAGGATCAAGAAATCCTTAACTACAAAGCTATAGGTTAAACAGTGAGACCTAATGGCGAGCTAAAATAACAGCAAAAATAAGCACCAAACAATACACTAGTTAGAATTCCAATATGCATAATGGAAATAATAGACACTAGAATAAAAGCCTGAAAATAAAGACCTGAAGGTAAAGACCTGAAGATAACAAACATAAATTTACAAATTAGCCCAACAACCTTCCACAGGAGGTGTACAAGTATAAATATCCAGGAGCCACATGAGAGATTAGAACCAAGGAGAGTTAAGGAAGAGATGGGAAACGTGTGCAGTGAAAGGGAAGACAAAAAGAGCACCAGTTAAAGCAGAAGTACAATTAAAGATCATGGATTCGTGCCTGTAGCATCTTTCACCATGTGAACAGCACCTATTAGTGCATCAGACAATGAACATCAACCTATTTCACATTCCTAAAATACACTTTAAAACAAACCAAAAGCCCTCTAGTTATTTTTTAGGTGATTATATATATTTTGTATGTAAGTTATGTCTTCTTAAAGATACTCAGAGTTTTCACCAAGACAAATATTTTGAAGACAGGCTTCAATTTGCCATGTGGTATAATTTTGAACAGTTAGATGCATGTATGAATGGCCTACTTACCTTTTATTTGGGACATTTCATGTGAATTTGTAGGGTAAAAAAGTATACAGGGCAAGCCCCAGCAATCTCTCAACATTCATCCAGCTTTATAAAATGCAGTGTAAGGTCATTTTTTTCTCGTGAGTTTGGTGAGGTTCAGGTAAGGAAAATTTGGGAGAGGGAGAGATAGTTGTATATGGCATGTAGTATTGTTAATAATCATATTATTATTTATAATAGTAAAAAACAGGATTTATATAGCGCCAACATATTACGCAGCGCAGTGCAAAAAATAAGGGTTGCAAATGACAGACGAATGCAGACAGTGACACAGGAGGAGAGAACCCTGCCTCGAAGAGCTTACAATCTAGGGGGTGGGGGAAGTAACACACAATAGGAGGGGAGATAGGTAGTAGCGTTGTTTTTAGTTTCTTATTTATATTATTTCTTTTGTATATTTTGTGTTTTTATTTTAATTTTAGGGAATGTTTTCTGTTTTGTTTATTTAGCACAAAATGTTTAATTTCCTTATCCTGAACTTTTAACCTGCGATTTCTTGCATAAGATGTTTTGGCATTGTATCAGTAACATACACTGCCTGGCCAAAAAAGTCCCTGTGCCTGTAAGGGCAGTATTATGATCCAGGGTCACTTCATTTGCCCAGGTCTAGATTAAGCAACATTAAAAAAGTTAGGCTCAGCTTTAAACAGATTGAACAAGAAAAAAAAGAGTTTAGCAGACTACCAGAATATATTAAAGGACTAGGTTTTTCCATCAATGCATTTTCCTTCCTCCGATAGCACAGGCATATTCCAAGATACCAATGCCAGGATCTGTCCTGCTCAACTCATAACAGAGTGATTCAGGGTGCATGAGACATAATTTTCACATGTGGATTGGCCATTGCAGTGCAGAACTTACCACAATTGAGAATCTTTGGGATGTGCTGGAGGAGACTTTACACAGTGGTCCAACTCTCCAACCATCAATACTAAAGCATGGAGAATATTAATGCAGATTTGGATGGAAATAAACGTTATATCATTGCATGAACTTATCAAAAATATACAAAGGCCTGTGCCCAAAGCCCAAAGACAAAGCTAAAGGGCGTCCAACTATATAAAATATATACAAACATATATATATATATTGTTGGATGGATTGCCAGGATGCATTATTGGCTTATTTCGTCTCTTTTAGGTAAACTTATATTTTATTGATTGAAATACTATTTATTTTCTGTTACATTTTGTATGTCCTTCCGCACCATGCCAACACAGACCCAGAAGCTAAAAAATCAACACATACACAAAAGCATGTGCATGCTTAAATAAATGAGGCTGAACACTTCTATGTTTGAATGACTTCTGAAATGCCATGGATTTAGGTTCAAGGTTGAAAGGAATGTCCTTCAATGGGTAAATTATCTGACCTCTGAGCAAGGAAATTATGACAGGCTTTTGCACATGCAAGCAATGCATTTTCAGAGGTGAAAACAGCAAATCTGCCAAAGGCTACAGATTTATAGGCATCCTATTTAATGAGCTGGGAAGTAGCTGAGATCCGTCCTGAGGGAGATAGGTTCTCTAGAAACCTAGTGAGAGGTTATATTTGTTTAGGGCTCCAAAGCCCAAAGGCGTCAGGCTTTTGTTTCACATCACTGTTGAGGAGTAAATATGTATTACACATTGCTCAAGCTGTGATTTTCAGTAGATTTCATGTTAATTTTTAGGTTGACAAAACATGTTACATTTAATTGTGCAATGTCCTATTTCGTAAAGAAATGAAGGTGTTCAAAATGTTTTCAGCCAGCCATCAAGGATATAATAAATCTTAAATTTTCCAAAAACAATGGCTCAGACACTCACCTGTTGCCATCTGTTGATGTTTTCATAGACATCTGTTCTTTCAAATGATTTGACTTCTTGGGTGATAAAATGAATTCTAATTAAGCCTTCTATTCATCTCAGGTCTAATGCCCTATCTCAGTTAATAGCAGAAATTATACAAAGTAATATTCCATAATGAAAACACAGGCAATATGAATAAAACACAGATCTGTTGTTAACCAGTTCAGCTTTTTAAACTAAACAGCTACAACTAAAACTTTTCACTGTGAATTTTCCATGCTACCTAAGCCAGCACTTCTATCTCCATAAACCTCACAATTTTTACTGTAATTTTATTTTAAAATAGAATTGGAGGGGGGGGGGGGGGGAGGGTGGTGAATAGAGGTACGAATGTTTCACCAACTGTCCAGACAGTCCCAGACTTGGAGGCATGGGATCAGCCTTGTCTCATGACACTCTTTGAATAGGCTGATTCTGGCATTTAATAATTTATTGGAAACATAACAGACAGTCCAGCTTTACTGTTTAGCATCATTCACACCTAGAGACATGATTTTTACTTTTATCCACGTCAGATTTATGCAAGTGAGGCTTTACAGTCTATTCCATATAAACATATATAAGGATTTAGTTGGTTTGCTGCTTTTCAAGGGGCATCCTATGTAACTCTGGTATGCACTTGGCAGATACTGTGCCTGATTTTATAAAGCTCTCCATACCTGGAGGAGATAGAATATCATTGGAGACTCTGGGAATGGGTTTCCTAAAATAATTTGCTATTTGTTGGCAAATACTTTCAATCCTTCTTTAATATTTATTCTCAGATTCGCCCAGGTTTTTCCATGATATCTTCGCCAGTGTTGGAGAGCTTAATTAAATTAGGTCCAATATATACCATATCTAACTTTTTTCTGTTCTAAACACTAGCGTCTGATTGATTATACACAGGCAACTTTAGTATAAACTATACAAATAATTGTAAGTGCATGTAAATCCTGAAAATTAACTAATCCACCTTGCTCCCTTTTTTTTTATAGTGGAATTAAAGTCAAAATTTCCCTTGGCTCCTGTACAGTTACTAACCTCCTATACCAATAGATAAAAAAGTAAACTGATAAACTATATGTTGAACATGAGCTTATACCAAGTTCCCCTCTGCTCCTAAATGCTTTTGTAATGTTTGGCAAGCAAGATATATGACGGTTAATATACCATTGAAAGCATTTTGTTATATCAGATATCTAGTCATCCAGGCACGACAGTATAATGACATTGTCATCCTAGGACAATGGTGGGACTGATTTTAGAACTCAAAATAAATAGTAGACGAAAAAACTAATTTACCCACCACATTAAGAACCGTGTAAACTGATGTACGTTCAATTTTTATTCTGGGTTTTAAATACCTTTAAAGCTTCATAAGATAATTATCTATTTTGTCCTACACTAAGTACGATTCCAGCTTAACTGGCTGCCAGAAATGTTCTGTGCACATGCTTGGGAGCCACATCATTCCAGCCTGGACAATTTCAAAGCTCCCGGACACAGAAGATGAGTGAAAATATCAGCACCAGGAAAGGAGGAGGTGAGTTTAGTTAAAAAAAATTGCAGTCTTTGCAGGATCATTTCTTTATGCAATCAAGAAGATCCTTTAAATGTTTCCATTTTTCATTTTAGTTCAATGTTATATCTCTGTGTTTACTAGAATTTTTTCAGTGAATGTTTTAGTTAGAAGTTACATATACAGGGCTGTAACCAATTAAGCATTAGGTTGATTAGATAATACATTTATACAATCTGATCAGATAATTTATTTTTCACATACAGCATTGTCTTTTGTTTGTGTGTTTTGTTATTGATTATTTCTGTATGAGTTCCACAATCTCCTGGACTGTAAGCGGTCAGAAATGTTTATATATAAAACTTCCCAGAAATACATCCACCACTTTTATACTTATGATTTATGTCACTGACCTACATTCTAACACACTGGGTCACAGTTTAAAAGGGAACATATTAGGCTTCAGGTTTTGCACACATTATGTCACATTAGTATAATCCAACTACTAGATATGTACATTTATAGGCACACAAACTATCTTTCAACCATTTCATTTCTAAAGAAATGTTTACTTTGTTTTTTTAAACTACAAGTTCTCTAGAAATGTCATTTTAAAGCTTTACTAAACCTAAAAAAGAAGAGTATATTGCAGATGATCAGTTCAGGCTTTGTGTCATTTATTTTCATCTGGTAATCCTGCTGGACAAACAATCTGCCCTGGGGTAGCAACACTTACTCCTTGTAGGCTTCATATACTGACTGCAGCAGCAATAATTTATAGCAAGTAACGACACTTAATCTTGCTGCCTCCAAGCAAAGACATGGTAAAGACAGTTAGGAAGCAAAAAGATCAAGCGGCAACCCAAAGTAAGCAAGTAAGCAAGTAACCCAGATTTGGTTATGACCCATATATTGAGAAACACTGTGTTAAGATAGGTGGCATGGTGGGTTCACTCAGCACTGGATCTGATTTATTACCGCTCTTCAAGACTAGTGAAGATAGACTATTATGGGTCTACTGTACCTATTGAGGAACAACATTTTCCAGCTAGGGTGGGATAACAGAACAACCTTCACCTACAGAATGATAGCTTATCCAAATATAGTACACAAATAGAGCACAGAAATATATCATCTCACTAAATTTCTGGAAAGATCATATTTATTCATTTTTTTAAATTGTCAAAAACAACTTTCAATAGTACTGCATAGTTTACTGACTAATAAGGAGCAAAAAAGAGAAGTTAGGATTTTGTTTCACACATTTTCATAAATTAGACTATAATCTAATATAAATATAAAGAGGAATATGCATGGGATATATATATCCCATATATATCCCATATATATATATCCCATATATGAAAAGATATATTGTAATGTCAATTGTGATAAGACGGTGGGACTGATTTATTGAAGCTCTCCAAGACTGGACAATGTAGACTATAATGGGTAATGCTGGGTGATCCAGAAAACCTGGAATAAATCTCGTAAAATCATTTGCTTTTTTTGGCCCCTTGACGAGATCCATTTCAGGTTTGCTGGATCACACAGGTTCACCCATGATAGTCTATCTTTACTAGTCTTGAAGAGCGGTAATAAATCAGATCCGTTGCGTCTGAGTGAACCCACCATGCCACCTATCTTAACTCAGTGTTTCTCAAAATATGGGTCATAACCAAATCTGGGTTATAGACTTGCTTACTGTGGGTTGCCACTTGATCTTTTTGCTTCCTAACTGTCTTTACCATGTCTTTGCTTGGAGGCAGCAAGATTAAGTGCCGTTACTTGCTATAGGTTATTGTTGCTGCAGTCAGCATATGAAGCCTAATGCTTGGTATACACATGCAATCATTATCGTTTGAAAACGAACAATCCACGATTATTCATGATTATTTTAAACAATCGTATTCTGCACAATTCTGTACGTGCTGTAACGATACAATTGTTCGAATATAATCCACCAATAATGTACACACTAGAAACGTTCAAACAATGAGGAAAGTGACGGGAGAAAGTGTATCACAGAACAATCCAGGATCACTGAACGTGCACACAATAAATTGCGAACAATGGTAGTCGAATCCGCCAGAACGCTTGTTCGTTGGCAGCGGGATTCCTCGTTCATTGGCGTCGTTGTGCACTTTTTTTGTTAACGATCTTTTGTGGATCGTTTGTTTCCAAGGACATTTATTGCACGTGTGTACACAGCCTTAGTACACTAATTCCCCATTCAGATCCAGTAAATATAGTGTCACTTCTGGACACTGTAAGTGGCACTTCTCCTGCACAGTTGGTGCTGGAGGTGTTATGTAGTGATTGAGTTACTTTTTGTATCTGTACTCTAAGTGTATATGCTAGCACATACTTCATACAATCCTTAATTCCCTTACATTACACTGTGCAATACCACTGGTTTATTTCATGCTCTGAATTGTTGTTTCCTATTCTATAGCACCTTATTCTGTATTTTATACTGTACATTTTCTAGCTTCCTTCTCAATCTTCCAATGGATATTTTCCTTCTTCTCTTGCCCACCCCCCAGATTACCTTAATTTACCTTTCCTTACTTCTAAAATCCTTCTCAACCCTGCTTTATTCATTTCCCTTCACAATCTCTCATGTAGTCCCTGCGGCTTTGCCTTTCTTTATCTTTTCCAGGCCTACCCAGAGATAAGTGTCATCCCTATTTTACCGTTTCTGTGCATCACAATGAAGCAATGTTAACATGAGCTTTATTACATAAATGTAGAAATGGGGCAAGGCAACCTATCTATACTGACAGGCAACATTTATTCTGGTTCAATCATATGGAAGTAAGCAAGTGCTGTGATCCTTATATTGCATTGCATTCGTGGCACAACATTTTTATATTACATTGGTGCATTTGCCCTTGAAAGTCCAGTGAGGTAACATGAGCCGTGGCAACACACCAAATCACAAACCTTTGGAATACAAAGGACTAAAGGCTTGTTAACATCCTTACAGAAGACTAATTAAGTAGTACAAGAAACTTACATTTGCTGGACTTTGTTGAATCTTGAACTATTGTATGTACATCACAGAAAAAAATCAATAAAAAACATGAAATGCAACTTGACTTTGTTTTGACCTTTTGTAATTTTAAGTATTGAGAGAGGAAGGTGCACAAAGGTCCAATCAAGCATTGCTACATAAGTATTGATGAAAGACAACTTTATAGGAAGAGAGAGCAGATATATGACCTTGATAGGAAGAGAGAGCAGATATATGACCTCTTCAGTTTGTTTATGGGAGGAAAGAGGTGACCCAGGGTTGTTATTTAACTGCAGTAAAGAAATGTTATGGCACCAGCCTGGATGGAAGAAAATACAAACCATATACCAGCTAAGACATAAATGTAGTTCAATGGTACATTTAATTCTGTTATTTAAACCATTTAAAAAGTTCAGCCTTATTATTTCCTTAACATTTTATTTATTCATAGAATGTAAACATATACAGTATTATAAAAGATGTTTTTGTACAGGTTTGTATCTTTTTAGAAGAATATTTTATAACATCAATATAAGCAGGCATTTTCTCTAGACATTTTCATGACAGAGTAATTTAGTCAGGTATTACATGGAGACATGCAGACTGCTGGACCTAGGTACTGTAACAGAAGTAATTTAATCTTCTGGGAATTTTCAAACACTTTCCATATAGTTGTGATTAAGATATTGCTGTCTATAATCAAGGAACATCAGCTTGGAGACCACTTGTACTTTGATTGAAAAAATGAGATAAAGTTCGTGGAGGCTTATCACAAATTATTATATACTATCTGTTTTAATTTATTTAATAATACATGTGGTAGTAGTAACTCAGTAGCTGGCTTAAGAGGGAAATAATTGCAGCAGTAAAAGAAAAGATCATTTTCTACTGGTATTAATAAATATTGTAGGAATATAAAACATTATGCTTCTTTTTTAACACATTATCAAAAATTATATTTTGATATTTATACATTTTTAGCAATATAATGAAACATTATCAAATAATATCTAACTGGATTGTGGTTGGCTTTCACTGGTATTATGGTCAATGGAGTGCATTTTAAATATACCAATGATATTTTAAACAAAATGTCAAAAAAAAGTAAGATCAATATGCTGTACTACAACAGAAGACTGGGGTTATTCAGTAAGGCATTGCAAAGAACAATGTTTAACCAATCAAAAATAAAATTACAATAATAGCTGTTGCAATATACGTACATACAGTTACAAAACTTTGATTAATGCCTTTTATATTGCCTATTATTGGGACAAACACGAAACATGTCAAATTCAATTTGCTCAAAAAATGTGGAGATGGAATACAATTTTGATGAGATTAAAGAAATGATTTATCGATACCTTGAAAAACAAATGGACTGTGCGAAAAGGAAAAGTATAATTTAATTTTTGGATAACTAGCCCACAGCCTAGGCAAAATGTCGGAGGTTAACATTTTAGATTTGACTGTATTGTGTTATTTTAATTTTGTCAATAGGAGTTAAAGAGAAGGAGATTTTAAAATGTTTTTGTATAGCATAGCTAAGCAGCTAACATCTTCAAAAAGAGCTCAGTGATGGCAGTTCTTTTTTGTATTTGAAAATGTGTGCACCCACACACAAAGTCAAAATTCTGTTTCTACTTGGTGAATATGTTTTTCTGTATAGTGTACAGAGAAAGGGAACAGTTTACTTTTATCTCCTAGGTACTAGTTCAAGGTGGATGGATACAGAATAGTCAAAATTCTCTTATTCAAACAGCAGTATTGGCATTCCTTTTATGACTGTAAAATATGACTATTTTAGGGAGATGTTCTCAAAACCACAAGTAGATACTAAGACTACGTACACATGTGCAATAATTATCGTTGGAAACGAACGACTAGCGACCGACCGTCCGATAATTGTTAACAAAAAAGTGCACAACGACTGGCCAACAATGCCGATGAAAGAGGAATGTTGCTGGAAATGAACATCCACCTTGGCGGATCTGATTAGGCAACGATTGTTTGCTATCTATTGAGTGTACGGTCGTTCAGTGATCATGCATTGTTCTGCGATACTTTATCCTCTACATGTCACTTCCTGCATCGTTCAAATAACGGTGTCTAGTGTACATTATTGGTGGATTTGAAAGATGGTATCGTTTAGGCATGTACAGAATTGTGCACAATACGATCGTTCAAAATAATTGTGAATAATCATTGATTGGTCATTAATCGTTCATTTTCTAATGACAAATTTTCCACATGTGTACGTAGCCTAAGAAGGCTGCTTAGAGGGGCCGTCTTTCGTAGATATTATCCTGCTCACCACTCATCCTTCTATTCAGATCTCCTTTCAATCACAAGTTTTGGGTTTACTGACCATGAAGCAAAGCATACAGACTTACAGAGGACTTTACTTACTTACTTCACTTTACCTTAAAACACAATTCTTTTAGGGTTGATATAAAAAAATACACTCACAATATCTTTTTTTCTCCAGAAGCAAACTTATGAAATACGACTGTATTTCCCTCTTCTGAACAGACAGGTTTTGGGCTCAGCAGGACAAACTGTGGAGATATTTTAACGTAACGTTATATATTCAGGTATACTCCAGAGCCATTTTTCATTTCAAGCCAAGGCAATGATGTTTCAAAATGTAAAGTGGGGGGTGGGGATCCAGGGCACTTAACACATCTCTTAATATTTTGATGTTTTGGGAAGGCTTTTTAGGTATAGAACTGAGGTAACTGTTCCTGGGTTTCTTATAGATTTAACTGACAACTCCAGTTCTTACCTGTATTTTAGTTCTCATCCCCTACCTGCTCCCCTGGGATTGGCTGCAGAGAGCCTGCAGTTTGCTACATTTATAAATGTTTCATTAAAATTCTTGGGCCATGAATCAATTTCTTTGTCTCTGATTGAGTTTATGGAGTCATGTTTACAATGCCAGCTTCTCTGTGTCCACCTGCCCATCATTTTAACTAGCTTTGGGGAACATGAGCCAACAAAATAGGCAGGTTCTTAAATATTGATTACTGAAAAAATGAAAATAGCAGATAACCTTTAAAACAATAGATATGCACAGAAATTAATAGGGACTTACTCAGCATGACTAAGCTTTTTTTTGGCATTATAATCATTTGCAATGTCAGGTTGCATGACCCATAAGCACCCATATTTAATTGCACAACAGCTCTAAAATGTGAAACAATATTATCTAAAGCAATAAAAAAACGAAAAGAAAAAAAAAGTAAATAATAAATATATAACTTGGATGATGGTGGTAGGTATATGTTTCGCTTGGAGAGTTTCTATTTACCTTGACAGAAATACTCAGTTATAACCAAAACAGGTCCATTCATTGAAAGAGTTCCCCTTAATCGTTTTTTTCAGTAAAAACTCAAAATTCTAGGTTTTTATATCACTCTCAGTTCTAACATTCAATGGTCAGAAATACATAATAAGAGAGGTAATCCAATGGGGTTTTAGCCAGCATGTTCTATCCATTCCCTACTTGATACAGGATAAGAAATGCATTGGCTTTAGAAATCATATACCATACTATATTGCTGGTAATAGGTCACAGCCTTTCCAAATCATTATTACTTACCTGCAAACATCACGGGAAATGTGATCAGTTTGGTCATTTCTAATCCAAGAGCAATGTTTGTATATTTGTAGGAACTATCTGATACCTAGTGCTGACCATTAAGAAAATTTAGGTTACCTTATCATGTAATTTTAGATACATTTGTAATACATTCACATTTCATGACACTTACAGAAAGTATACTAAAAATGTAATGTGTTTGATTTATTTAAAGTTCATTCATATAAAACTCAATTTAGGATCCCTGTGGTAGAAAAAAATGGTTTTATATTCTTCTGCAACATAAGTGCTCAGTAAATGCTTAGAGTACAAACATATGCATAATATTGGATACTAAACAGGTAAGATGGAAGATCCAATGTTATGCTGGCTACATCCATCATTTATTATATGCTTTTCTCAGTGATTATTCAGGGAGGAGTAGGACTTTTTAACATTTTGCCATAACTGTAAATGAACAAAATAATATAATTCTTGCCACCTGACCTCCTGTGAATAGCGGAGTCTGCCATTGTTTATTACTAATAACAAAAATTCATGTTGTCTGGTTGACTAGTTAACCCCCCTAAATCAATACTTGCAATACCTAATGGAGAATAAGCATGCATATATGGATTTCAGATATGACTGATATTTCTAACCTTCATAGTTTTAGTATTGACAACAGAAGGTAAGAATAGCTAAGCAGCTAACATCTTCCCAAGGGCCCCAGTGATGGAAGTTGCTTCAGGACCCAGGCTTGTATTAAAGTGCAACTGTGGTCAACATTTCCATTTTGGTCCAATAGATTTACCACACCATTATTACTTCTAGGAACATAATCCTTTTGAAAAATAAGTAACTCAAAGGGTTAAGCATTTTTTCAAGAAGGATCTGCCAGATGGAATTGTGGAAACGTGGATACCTGCTGTGGGGATAATGTGCCTTCGATGAGCAAAAGAGAGAAGATAAGAACTAATCGCTATGTAAAAAAAAAAAAAAAACAGGAATATTGTGCTTGACAAATAAAAAAAAAAACGGCAAAAAAAAATGGGTTATTTCACATTGATACAGCATTCCCTCTGAACAGGATGTGATTTAACGATGGAATATGACTGAATATTGTGCTGTGAATTAGTGTTTTCAACTCAGACAAAGGCACTTAAAAAAGCTGTATGACCAGTAAGATTTTGGAAGACAGGTTTAAATAGTGCTTATGTTAGATATTATATCCACTTTAAAGCAGTCCATTTTATTCATGTACACCTAACCTTGATAAAAAAAACTATATTATTTATTACAATGCAGCAGAACATTCACATCTGTGTATTGTGGTGCATTACAAAGTGGGTGTGCTCTGGTCCAGTGGTCGCCAACCTTTTTGGACCAGCGCACCACTAAATTTACCGGCTCCAGACTGTGCATGTGCGGGGAGCCGGGTGTCACTCAAAGAGGAAGGAACTTCCCCTTTAGTGACGTCATGATGCCAGAACCTGTCTACTTTGGTAAGTTGTGTTTAGAGACACAACCTGCCAATTTCCCTGAACCTGTGATCTGCACGGGGGACATGGTCCGCGGCTCTGACTGGTGGGTCCCCCCCAGCTTTGTCCTCCTCCTGACCATGCTCGGGGGCTCCCTGGCCAGAGCCGCAGGCCACCAATATTTTCTCGCGGACCACCGGTTGGTGACCGCTGCTCTGGTCTACTGTTATTGTGCTTTGGTGTGGCATTCAAATTGTAGTGGCATGTTACAAACACAACCCAAAGGTGCCAATTCATTCAACATCTGCTAATACATGTCTACTTTACTTTGACTATGATACCTCACGTAGTGAATATACTGAACAAGTGCAAATATTATAATGTGAAAGTTTGAAGTCTCCTTAAAAATGATAATGCTGTGACCACCTTTAGATACGATTCCTTTATGTCCTTAGAACCCACTTTCTTTCTGTAAATTAGACTTTTTAATGTGATTCTGCATTTACTGCTCAGCTCATATCCCTTGGTATCTTGTTACTTCTCCTTCAGTATTCCTTTGTTTTAACTTCTTCAGGTACTGATAACTAGTGAGGAATCCAAATTTGTTGCCTGACACCGATATTCCTCTAGAATTCCAGATTTTGTTCTCCATTTGTAATAAACCTATGTTATCCAAAGACCTTTTGTTGGATCTATCTGGTACTTTTTTTTTCCTATACAGTTAGCTATATACTTTGCAATTAGACAGCTATTTGTTTTAAAAGCAATAGATGATAGGGCAT
Source organism: Pyxicephalus adspersus (assembly GCF_032062135.1). NCBI lineage: Eukaryota > Metazoa > Chordata > Amphibia > Anura > Pyxicephalidae > Pyxicephalus > Pyxicephalus adspersus. The sequence goes on from NC_092860.1 coordinate 51,025,658, forward strand.
TTTTCAGGGAAACATATAATACTGTAGTAGCCCATTTATAAAGTAGTGAATCTGGCATTTGGCATTAGTTCTGGTAGAAAGTCATTCACTGCTATTTGAAAAAAACATAGACTTGGACTGGAAGAACCTTCACTAAACATAACAATGTGGATAGAGTGCAAGGCAGCTGTTTTTATCGTAAAATTAGTTTATATGCACAAGGAAGGGCATCTTAATGTATAGTGTCAAATTTTACAAAAGACCTCGTGTTCTGTCTATGTCGACAATATGTCCTGCCCATCCTGGTGTTAAGGCCTACCCCTGGTATTTAACATTTCAGCACCAGAGCCTTTAAAGACCAATTAAAATAAAACAGAATTTTTTTAGGTAAAAAATACTTAATAAGTATCTTCTGCTAATAAACAACTTTATCTGTCTGGTTTGATGTTTTATCATTAGATCATTAGAGTATTTTGCCTGTAGTGCATGTGCAGTGTAGTGTACATTTCTAGCACCTGTAAGATGCTAATTATGAATCTGGGCATCCAGGACACATGTACAGTATTTATATAATCAGTGTCTTCACAATGAAGAAGCTGGAGCCTAAAGTAGACTTGGAGAAAATGTCAGCGGCAAAAGTAATTTTAATCCTAACTGTTTGCAGCCACACCTTACTTAGGAAGTGGACATTCTATTTTTTAAAGTACATGTCACAAGGTAAATAAACTGCCGAATGTTGGCAATATCTCTGGCTTGTTTCTGGGTACTATGGATCTCATGAGTTGTGCACTGATCTTCTAGTTTTGAGACATTATCAAAACTAGAACTGTACCGGTGGGTGCATAAACTCACTGGGCAAAAAGTGGAAAAGGGTATATTCACTGTCCTGTATTAGGATCTGTGCGGACACCCTGCTAGGTTTTTAGGCTACACAGAGATAGTAGATTACCATGGCATAGTATATGTATGACTTCACATGTAGTGTGGGTCCTTTGGATTTCTAGTGCATGGTACATGTATGATTTCACATCTATTGTGGGTCCTTTGGATTGTCAGTGCATAGCATTTGTATGATTTCACATATAATGTGGGGCTGTTGGATTTTTTAGTGCATGGTGCATATATGATTTCATGCATATTGTGAGCCATTTGAATTGTCAATGCAAAGCATTTGTATGATTTCACAGTTTGGGTTCCTTGGATTGTCAGTGCATGTAAGATTTCACATGTTGTGCACTATTGTTTATATTTTATATATCTATATTCTGTTCCTAAACTGTTTCTCAACTTTTCAAGGATTTTTTTCATGACATGGTACATATTTTGCTAATGTAAAAATTGTCACTTAAAGCATAAGTTAAGAATTTTATTAAGTTGCTTTCTTTTATTTCTTGCTACTGATTTTTTTGCTACAATTTCTGCTTGGGAAGTCTATAGTTCATGGTATTCTACACCATACTTGACAAGTCATGTAGGAGGTGCTGCAGCCCCTGTACATGCCGAATCCCACCAAGTAGATGTAGAGTAAATCTGCTGCAGAATTTCAGCATTTGGCCAGGTTATTGAATTGTGTTGGGGTCTTTGATGTAAAGCATATTTGGCTACAGATGTCTGTTAAGACTAGATCTTGTTTCAACATGCTTTGAGGGTTTGCTTGTAGCAACAGGCTTGCATAAACAAAAGCTGATAGCTTACTCTGATGCGTTTGTCTCTTGAGCTCCTTTCCCTTCATGTTTTGGTAAAGCCACTGAGCTCCCAGCAGTCTGCTCATGATCCTTGAATAGTGCAACTGTGCTTTCCTAAGATCCAGGTAAGGAACCGGGAAGGGAGCGGGTAACCAAGGATCCCTCCCAACTCTTCCTTGGTCAGCTCTAGGACCCCTAAAACCGGCTTTTTAAAAAAGCCAACTGTTTGGCAAAACTACCACACAGTTTCCTAGAACCCCTAATAGACACGGTGCCTTTGCCTGGGCATACACCCCATCTAAGACCATCCCATCCAAACCATGAGACAGTCTGTCAGAATAGTTACAACTATAAAAAATACTTTTCTATATCAGACTCTTGGTACAGGTTCCAGGTCACTGATGTTGGTGCTTTTGGAAGCACAGCAGATTCCAGTGTAATCAGATCAGCCAACATTGGTAAAAAACATGGAGACCTTAACCTTCAAAACCTTATGCCCTGCTTGGAGGAGTAGCTTTATCCCATGTTTTTGTTACTGATGAAGCCATACAGCCATCATACTCTGGACAATGCAAACCAGGTTTTTAAATAAAGGCTTATCTGTGCCAGAAGATATGTAGAATATACCTTTAGAAACCTGGTCAACAAGTGGTGCATACTTTTTTTTCCATGATTCTATTCCCTGAAAATGCTGGGTGGTAAAGGCAACATGCCTTCTACACAATTATGTCCAGGAAACGGAGGGATTTGATGGTGATGACATTCCCGAAGGACAATTGGTATGTGTGACCTTGTCTTTTGACAGGAGAACTAATCATGCTCTTTCTAGCAAAGACAAATCTGCATCATGTCACCAGAGGGAGAACTGTCATGGCAATACAGCTGCATTTAGTTCTCACCAACTCAGTTAGCACCAGTATTATTTCTGGTTTAGTGATAATAATGGTATAATATTAATAAAGGTTTTGTCTTTGCTCTTATCTCCAATAATTCAGATATGTGCTACCAAACAACTATATGCAGGTAAACACTGACTTCAGCTCTTACCATGTGGGAGCAGGACATGTCAATGAGTACATCAGGGCCCGTAGCTAATAAAATGACCTTATATGCCCACTATATTATTTGGCTGAGAAAGTCAAACCACAGATAATGTAGGCTTTGTCATCAATGTTTTCATTGCTGCAGCCAATCAGGAGGGAGCCTCACTGCGGTGCCACACAGGAAGGATTTTTTCATAAGGGACAGCTGAAAAAAGTAAGTATGAAAGTAAAAAAAATAAAAAAAAAAATTTAGAAATTTTGTGGTTTCATTTCTTCTAGGGCATCCATAATCCATTAAGGGAATAAGCACCATATACCCCTGTACTCGTTCCATAGGGTGCAGGGCCCCATTATTAAAAGAGGCTTCCAGATTCCAAATAAGCCCGCACTCACAGACCCTCTTCCCTAACAATGACCTATGCCACAGCTACATAAAGGTGGGGGTATGATTTCAGCCAAAAGGAGAGGGAGATACACACATTTTGGCCCCCTTTACCTTTTGGGAAACTCGGATTGCAGAGGATTCTGTGTGGAAAGAAGACTAGGCACACATACCAATGCTGCCACTATTTCCTATCCAAGGAGGCCTCTTCAAGGTCTGGTTTAAAAAAAAACCATGGGGTTCCCTACACCATTTTTTAGATTATAAAAGAAATAAACAAATAGTTTCAACCCATCTATGACATTTCCAGATTGGCTTATTCAAAAAAAAAAACCACCAGGCTTCCTTTTAATACCTAGGCCGACCTGCCAATGCACCTGGATACCTTTCTAATATCTGTACTGGACTGCCCCCGCACCTAGCTGCCTTTCTAATAACTACAGTGGCCTGTCTGTGCACCTAGCTGCCTTTCTAACTACTGTAGCTGGTCTGCCCCTGCACCTGACTACCTTTCTAACTAGCCTGACTTTCCCCTGTACCTGGCTGGGCTGAACCTACACCTGTTTGACTTTTTAACTACTAGGTTGGCTTGCCCCTGCCTGCCTTTTTAATAACTAAAAAGTCCTACCTCTGCACCTGGCTACCTCTCTAGCCTGTCCTGGACCTGGCTGCTTTTCTAACAACTATAATGGCCTGCTCCTGAGGCTTGATGTTACACAGTGATCACTAGCGCAAACTACTTAAACAATAAATTAAAATAGTAAAACCCTCGTCCTTCTATCAATGCCAGGCTTCTGTCTCATTGCACGTCATGGGGGAAAAAACTAAAGTGTGAACCTAGTCTGATGCTTTGGCTTCAATACAAGTCAATGACCTTGAAGAAGACTATATTCTGAATACTGAAGCCAGACAAGCAGCATTTTCAGCAAAGACAACCCATGTACGCCTCCTATGACGGGTATATATTAAAAGCATGAATTCTATAAATTCTATAGCATAGAAATTCACATAGGTGTATAATCCAAGCACATGTTTAAAACACATCACAACATCCTGGGTATCTTCAAGCTTGCATTTCTCAGCCCATGTGTCTGGTAAGGAAACCTATTCCAAATAAAATGCCTATACTGATTAGTGCATTGAAGCAGACACTCCTTTTCTATGTGTTTTAGCAGACATCATTTACATAAGACATATTTATGATGAAAAAAGAGCTGTATAGTGAAGCAAGTGACTTGCTGGGAGGGAGGGATCAGTTTAATATTGCTGTAAGTGGGATGATCCGGAAATCCTGTAATAAAACAGAGGGTGTCTATAGGAAAATGAGAAGGTTATTGCCTGTCCTTTGGTTTCAGTATGTTTGTATGTCTTTGTATGCTCTTTGCATTGCATGCCCCCTATGCATTGTGTTGCTGCACCCTTGTGATGTGTGCTCATGCTGAAGCAGCATATACAGTAACTTCATGAAGCTGTCTCTTCCCTGAATGCCCTTCAGCAGCGGCTGCAGTTCCTGTTGAGAGCACACATGGACTAGGGGAAGGAGGAGACTGTGCTACAGAAAAAAATGATACTCTAGGGGGAGGGGGGCGAGCTTTTCCTTCCATGGTGCAGAGTTGTTACTGAAAGGACAGGCAAACTGCAGGATCTCGTGTCTGCTGAAGAGGAGAAGGTACAGCATAATGGTTTTCATTTGTCTGTGCATCCACTGGCATAGGGGTAGGAGCTGTCCCATCTTGCCTGGTGCTGAATCTGTATTTCTACATTGCCATTCATTACATTGCTATGTAATAACAGGCACAGGCTTTGCATTGCTTTTATGTTGTCAAGTCATCTTATTATTATTGTGATCCACCTTTTTTACATTTCTAGATACAATTCCTATAGATTGTCTTGGAGTCTGAAGATTTATAGGTTGTGACTGCTGCTGCATCCACTGTCCTAGTAGTGTCAGACATCTGAGCACACTTTGGAAGTTTTGCATGTTTAGCATTTAGAATCTAAAGCAATATATTTGAGAGAGGATTGCATTATCTATAACTTTTTTTTTTTTTGGCATGCATGACAGTGTTAAACATCAGGGTTGCTTTTTAGGATGTGCATTGGGTCTTTGATGGACCAGTAGAGGGAGGTATCAAGCTGTGGTCTATGGAGTAAATGACAATTCTTATCACCTGCAGTGCAGGAGTAAGACTTCTCTGGGTCTGGGATGTCATTTGTAGCAACCCACTAGGCTGTGCAGTGAGGTGGAACATTCTACTGCAAGAAAAGAGTGATTTGCTTTTTATATTGTTACTTGTTATTTTGCAAAATTGGCTGTCAAAACAGAAGACTGAAAAGTCAAAGCCATCCCCCCTAATGGCACACTTTGTGTCTGGATGCCTGATGTGAACTATTGAGACGGCTGCATTGTGATATCTACAAGGGATGTCCATGCTTGTGTTAACTTAACCTGGTTGAGGTCAATCTGCTGCTTTTTTATTTGCCTTTTGTTTTCTAAAAAATAAAGGTGCCCCTTGCTTTAGCATTGTGTCTGGTTTTTCCACCAGCTAAGAAATTGGATCAGGACACCTCACCTTCAAATGTCCCTTTAGACACTTCCCCACAGATGCTGTGCAATACTGTCCGGCTGCCAGAGCTAGTCAAATATGCACACTTTCCCATTTCCAAATATGTTTATGAGCCAAAAAAGCAGTTTTATTGGAATGGATGTGTTTTATAAATGAAAATTTTGTTGTGCATATCCTAGGTGCCAAAGTAAGAGTTTATTTATAAATAACTACACTACGGTACATAGTATTATAATAAATATTGTTTCAGGATAATTTTAGCACTCTGAAATGAGCTATCCAGCAACAATATTTATAAGGATGTCTCTCTATTCTTACCCAAATGTTCCAAATAAACTAGTCCCTATGAAATAGTGTTAGTATTATGTAATAAAAATTCGGAAAGTATGTAATGAACACCACGTACATTTCAGAACAATTTCCTTGTGTGTATAAGTATATTTCATTTGTTACAGGACAGAACAAGAGCTCCCCAGCTAGTCTTGCATGTAATATAAAAAATAAACTGAGTGGAAGGAATCAAAAGCCATCAGCATGGATTTTGTAATGAAGCAAGCTTTGGGAGGTAAGTGCAGTCATTCCTATTCAAACACCCTGTACAGTATGTCAGAAACTTAAGTACAATGCGTCAACTGCCAAAGCTCCTCCCAGTTTCTTGTAAATTCTGCACCATGATGTAAAATACCATAGTCACCATCTGAAAAGCCAGAGGCAAAACATTTGAGTAAGCTGAAAATATTTAGATTATGTTGCCAGTAATCAAGGCATAAGGTAATTCTGCTTCCATTTCCACAATGCATTTGCTTTTTGCAGTTCTTGAAACATATGCACCACAGCTTGCACCATGTGCTAAATTATATTTTAGATGGGCTATCATTAACATCATTTTAAATGCTATTGAACTTGCATTTATGATCACACTAAAAAAATAACTATTTGGACAATCTAAAACTTGGAAGACGTCACTCCGGTGTAGGTTGTAAATCGCACCAAAAAAAGGGTATAAGTTTGGCATTTTTGATTTTTCATATGTTTTACTAAATACTATGTTGGATAAATTTTAATATGTGCTCTGTTTTTTTCACTAGCCTCATTTGCTTATGAAAGCTTACACTTTTTTATATATCCATATTCGATATATCATAGGGTCTGCAGGTGACTTAGATTTTCAGCATGCCTTTCAGATGTTTAATTGAGCTTCAGTAAGTCTTCTTTTCATCAAATAATGACACAACCATTTCATAACTGGGTTTTAATCATACGGTTTTGTTTTTTGGGGATTAAGCCAGTGAGTCTGTCTTTGTTTTAAATGGCTAGTGGCTAATTTAGAAATGGTGTATTTGCTTTTTAATGCCATTTCGCAATGGTAATTAGTATTTAATTTTTGCCAAGCTTACCAGCACTTTCCTGGACAATCACCCACTGCAGCGATTTCCAGCAGCAATGGGTTCTGCAAAAGAAATGGTTGTTTTTCCTCCAACGTTCTAGGTGCAGTGTCAAATTGAGCACTGCAGCATTATTGCCTACATTAAATTATGTTATGCGCAAATCTTTTTTTCTTTTAAAACAACTAGGATAAATGGATTGATTGAAATCTGCTGAGTGCAGAAAAACAATCTTTTAGGACCTGAAATAAGATTGAATCTATTAAAACAGGATTCAGATAAACCCATTTGTCAAACCCTTGACTTAGAAAACAGCTATATCGATAAAGAAAATGATTAAAACTCAGTGAACTGTGGTTAACATGATTTTTAATTCCATTGATTTATGCCAATGGTGTTGTGGAAGGTTAAAGAAGTGACATACGGGATATGTTATAAAATTCTACTCTATTATAATCATATGCAGTTCCAAATCTGGAAGCCATTGGGTAAAGTTTTATGGAGGTGGAATTAAATTGACGTTGGTTTGTAGTCAGCACTGGAGATGCACATAAGGAATAAATCAGAATGGGTTGCATGAATACATGAAAAGGGCTGGACTCAGCAGTCATAAATCTAGAAAGGAATTACACAGCACGTTTGTACTTAATTGAAAAGAGTCCCCTTACATCAATCTATCGAACACTAGAAGATTATTTTAAAGATTGAGTTGACATAAATAATGGCTTCCTGCCATACAGCCCCTCCTTTAGTCATCCACCATGTTATGTCATTATTATGAATTTTAACATTACCCTACCCCCTTGAAGGCGGCATTCTCTGTACAGGCAAAACTGCCATTGTACAGCACAGTCCACCATTGTGTAGGATAAATTACTGAATGTTTCCTAAGCTGCAGTCTCTCAACCTTATTCAGTAGCCTTATACCTTATTTAAGTTCTGCTGTTGGATTTTGTCAAGTGTAGAAGGAACCAGATAAGACAAATATAGGAAAACAAATATAATAAAGCACATGTGCAATAGCTGTGCTTTGCTGCTGCCCCTGGATATGAACCAAGTTTTTAATACATTCCTGTATTCCTTAGGGGATTGCAAGTAAAAAAAGTTTTAGGAGAACAAGTGTTTATTTAATAAATGGACATGAACAGGTTAACAAGGTTCCAATATTGCACTAAGATATAAAGAGGACTGATTATTCAGCAAGAAAGAGTAACATTGTAGCCAAATAAATCACCCACTACTGCCTTGCAGTTTGTAAACTGCACATTCATTTAGACAAGGCAGTGGTATGTACATACGTTCAAGCTATTAAATGAAAAACCTAGATGAACATCCAAGGTCAATAAGTGTTGCTTAGGGTAAGGTGCACTTTAATTTCAAGAATGCTAGTAGACAGCGTATTCTCTGTACAGTTACAAAGAAGAAAGTTGTACCACACTGAAATTTAGGGGGTCAAACAAAAAGCGGTAAAGATGTTTCCTGTAATAGCACTTTTCTGTAGTTTAAACATTAAGCCTTATTTATCAAACTGCCGTACATAAACTCAGCCTTGGTTACTGTACAATCACCGGTAACATGTAAAATGTGGGTTATTCAGCTGCCATTGTCAATGCAGGTTTATCTAAATGGTAAAAGTGTGTGTAATACATTTTAATAAAAGAGACAGCATGTCTGGAGACCAATGTATCAACCTACTAAAGACTACTATTGCACATGACAAGCACAGTTTAGTATGATTGTGTATGTCATTTTTGTCATTTTTATGGTGATCTATTTAAGCTTTGCATAAAAGCTAATATTACTATTATCATTCTTGCTAGCCAACGGTTTTGAAACGGTGAACTCTGCTCTTGTTAAATAAGCAATACCAATTATTATGCTGATTAATATTAATAATATTTTTTTGTAACCTAATAATAAAAGAAAACATAGTCCTAAAAATGAACCACCCTGGAGCATCAGACATATGATCTGGTTTATGTACAGCAAGAAGGTCAGTGAGACTGCTTTCCCTTGCCATATTGATACCAATATGTGGCCCTTTAGCATGTTTTAGGAAGAGTGTCTACTCTTTCACTACTGTTTTTTCATTTGAAAAAGGGGACAGTTCATTTCCATCATGGTTTAGTGCATTAATCTTCATGAATGATAAATTATCGAAGGCCTGGAACTCAAGGTGTTTCAGCCATGGTAGGAATGCGTAGAGATTCCGCTGGGCTTTTAAAACACACAGCTAATGGTGCAGCAAGACTTTACTGCCACCTATTAATAGGAAGGTATGTAGATTAAAAATATGTAACGGCACAAACTATTGTGACAGTTAGTACAGGCCATTAAGACAGGCCTTGCAATGAGGAGGTCACACTGAAGTTTAAGCATATATCTGTTGGTTGGAAACCATAGCAACCATTAAATTTTGCAGGAGAATCAGGACCTTGTTATTATGAAAAACACAAAATCTTATCTGTGCCGGAGTGTGCATATCAACAATTTGTTTCTCTAAAAATTGCTAATACAACTTTTTTTATAATTATAAAATATCAGCTGTATGGATAATAATGTGTTCATCATGGGTCTCTTCAATTTTGAATTCAATTACCATCATGGCCTTCAAAGAATATGTTCTTCTTGTGTTAGCATAAGTTCTTTCTGGATGCCTCAGTTTCCAAATAACGGCTCAAAAACATATTGATAGTTTTACCAGCTTCCAGTCTGTTTGGTTTCCTAGTATGTGTGTGAATGAATGTGCGCTAAAAATCAGTAAAGATGTTACCTTTAATAATGTTTTTCTCATGACTAGGACAACAAGCCTTATGTATCATACTGCCATACATAAACTTATCCTCAATTATTGTACAACCACCAATAACATTTAAAAATTGGTTTATTAATTTAGTTGGAGCCAACCCATGGCTCCAAAATTCAATTTTTCCAAAGTGGGGACTCATGTGAACAGTCCATGTGTTCTAAAAATCATTGTTGTTAATAGTCTATAAATGAATTATTATTAATATTACATTTAAACAACCATCATTTTAAAGATACAAGGTTAGTCTTATTGATTGGTGTGATTTGATCTGAGATTTTTGGCAAACAAGAAGAGGAGGGACTATAGACACCCATGACACTTGTCATCCTGGTCCATATTTATGTAATATGGCACATACTGCACCCATAGAAAATAAATATTTAAACCTAGTGCATGTTTAACCATTAGTAACAGTTTGTATTAAAAAATATAGTTAGGTTTTAAGAATCATGTAAATATATACCATTGCATTCCATACTATTTGATACATACATTTACATATAAATATATCATACAAATATCTGTGGGGAGTTTTCCCAGAGCTAGGGAAGATGGATGGTCTTTTGTTATTTGTAAGTTTATAATTAATGGTTTAAATATACAAAGGTATTGTAACTGGATAAGTTCCATTCTGCATGAATAAAAAATGAACTCTATAAACCTAGAAAGTACTTACAAAAGTGAATTTTCCTAATCATTTGTGATTCCCTTAGTTTCTAATGCCATTTATCATTAGTGGACTGATAACTCAGTAGCATGCCATGTGCATTCTACTTCTTTCCACTGCAAAGTACAACATATAGGTATCATTTCTTCTACTTGTTTTCTAGGAGTAAAAGACATTTTTCTCAAGTAATATCAGTCATGTGGAAACAATAAAATTGCAAAGCAATTGAAACTCTGAACTCAGAATTCAACCACTGTGGGTTCACAAATTAGGTTACCATACGCTCTTCTAGGGAACCAATTTAATTCATCACCCACCAGTGTGCATGCACAATATATGGTCTTCCTGGCACCCTTGGTAACTCTTATCTGTTGCCACCTGGTACAAACTACAATCAGTTGCATAAGCATGGATCACAAATTTGTTGTAACATCTTAGCTCCAGCACAAAACAATCTGGGACTACACTATAAGTAATTATAATATACTAGTCCTTCAGCTGTTTTATTTTAATTGGTTAAAGGTTTGTACTTTATTTGGCGAAAATGTAATCATGCTACACTCTGAAAATTTTATTACCAGTTGACCTGGTTGTAGGCAGTGGGTTTCCTCCAGATGACCATTACTGGTGTAGCCCAGCTATGCTTCTCTGCTGTGCTTGGTATTCATACTGCCTTATCAATTCTCTGAAGCAGCTTCCCTGATGCCCTGAATAAAAAAAGGTGGACCATGTTCAGAGGCCTGTGTTGGTAGAAACAGTTATGAAAATTCTATTCTTCATGCCACCTTATTGGAAGATGGAAAGGAAGAAGTTTAAACCATGCTCTTGTATACACATTTTTATATTTAAAAAATTACCAAAAATACAAGGTGCCTACATTTACAGCATGAATGTGGCCTGGTTGCGCTTACCCATGTAATACTGTACAAAGAAAACCTGAATGAATAAGCCTTGGGTGCAATGCTATACACTTACACTAAATCATATAACATCTGCTTGAATTATATTGAAATGTCGTTATGATGCCACTAGCTCGTTGCTTAAGAATAAAGGACAGATCTATAGATTTGACAAAATCTCAAGGGTTCACTCACTTAAAGTGAACTGTTGCTGCAGTGCATTAACATGTAAGGGTGTGTGCAGTGTGGTGTGCTGCAGTGTGTTGTACATTGCAGTCTACTGACAGGCACTGGGCTGACATTCAAATTTAATGGCACCACAACACCTTATACATAAAGTAGTGCATGTAGTGAGCACTGCTGCAACACACAAGTGTAAATGGGCCATTTATTGCTCAGTTGTTGCCATTATTGTACCTAGTACACTGTAATTTTTAATGTAAACCAAGAACAAATCATGCTTAACAGCATCGTATATTACTTCTTTTTCTGGATCTTTTATATGCTGGATTGTGTGCCATTCTCCAAGTTTATATAGCAATGCATAGTGTTATCACTTGCTACTATCCTGTATGATCTTTAAATGTGGGACAAAAAGTTATAACGCTAGCATATGTGGTCTGGAAAGAGTTTAATTCCCTTACATGATGCTCTCTTTTGGTCTTAAATGTACTAATAAATGTGCTTGGCTCTGCAACTGCAGAAAAAAAAAAGTTTAGTGCCTTGCTGGTTGATTACGGGTAGTTTCCTTTACTTGTAGAGTCTTTAAGGTGATTAAACATTTGCATGCATTGCAAAGATTTTTAATGTTATATTGTCTTACAATATACTTGTATACAATAATAAAACTTCTTAGCTTTAATCTCTGGCCACACAGCACAGCATAGTAGAGCGGAAAAGTAACAGTGGAAAAATTGTAGCTTATATGTGAAGTATAATATACTTTTGAAGCATAATTGCTACAAATTTTTCACTGAGAAGCCCAGCGAACCAGACAGAAATCCATAAGTGCTGACAGGCTCATCAACAACACGTCTACGGTCTTTCACCAGGACCCCAGAGTAACGCACATTTAAATATAAGCTCATTGCTTCAGCAGTGACTGTGTTATTTAAAGAAGGCATTTCTCTTACTATCACAAAAAAAAATCATCATTGGTCATCATTAAACTTTATTTCTACTCAATAAGGGGGCAGCTTGGCAGCCAATGTGACACAGACTGGAGCTTTTTCTCCAGACAGTGTCACATCAAGGACATTGATAGAGCTTTTGCTCCTTAGTCCAGCTCAGCTTCCATCGTAGCGTTATATTTGAACATCTCTACTTGTATTGTTCTAGTTGTACTCTAGTTGTAAAACTGTATTTTAGTAAAATAGTTAGCAGGTGTAGAGTTTTACTGCTACCTTAGTTTGTATTTATGTTGTTTTACAATAATGGTGTATTTTTTTTTGGACAAGTAATATTTTAAATTAAAAAAATATGAACATGTATATCCAGCCATAGAATTAAAGCAGAACAGCACATCAAATGGGTTATTCATGACTTTCCTGTTATGCTTCTGCTTCCAATGACTGAGTTAAATACCCTTTTAGGTTTGATGGACAATCCACTAGAGAAGCCATTATCAACCACAGCTTCATGCAACCCTAGCAGTCCTCATACTGATTCTAGGAGTTCCTTAAGCTGCATCAGATTGAAATTGGTAACTGCAAGTGATGTAGTGCTAGTGATCCTTTTACCACCAAGTGTGTATTTTGTGATGTTGTTTTTAATATTTAAAAAAAAAAATTAAAAAAAAAAGAGTAAAGAAAAACTTTGCCACATTTTTTATTCTCCTAATTTTTATATATATATATATATATATATATATATATATATTTCTAGATATTATTACATTGTATATATATATATATATATATATATATATATATATATATATATATATATATATATATATATGAAGGGAAAATATATGTAATATATATGCTTATCTCAACTCTATAGAAAGCCTGCCATAAAACAAAATGTTCGAGACACTTGTCATCAGAGGAAACACCTTATAATACATCCACATAGAATAAACTACCACTTACATTGTCCCTAGGGATGCTACAAAACAAACACAATGCTACATCAAGTAACTTAGTGTTCATTTGTCTATAATCTCCCCCACTTTACCAGAAATCTTTGCTGCATTTGATAAAAATACACACATATATATATATATATATATATATATATACTGTATTTTACATATTTATATACATACATGCATACATATACATATTATATTTACTATAATAAAAGTTTTCAAGTTGGGGGACCCATAAGGCACTGTAAATTTTGTAGTATAAAGGATATGGATTCAAAAAACTAGGTCAGTACTAGTAGTGTTTGGGTTCAGCCACCATTCAGAAAAAGGTATATAATTCCTATTCATGCTAGTGTACACTGAAACTGAATTAACTTGTAATCCTCATCATAATAATGCATTCAAAATATAGTCAAATGGGAAGTAAGTAGTCATAAAAGCATTTTGTTTCTCAGCCGGGATTATGTGGAACCCTGGGGTTTCTCCAGAGCTTGTTAGAAATTCCTTGAGCAAAGAGCAACTTGTGTCTATCAGTTAAGTTTAAGTGACACCAGTGATTTTGTTGGTTATGAGAAGGGTGACATTTTTCCCACTGGTCAGCAATGTAAGAGGCATTCTTCCTACTATAATATTAGTATGTGTTTTCTAAGGCCTGAAAATGTTTTCAAGGGTTCCCCCATGTTGAAAATGTCGAGAAAGGATGGCATAGACAGTAAACAGGCTTTTAGTAATCTTTTTGGAAAAATTTGGTTCTTTTTCATGCAAAAAAAGAGTAGACAACTTGCTTAAGGTGTGCTCCATTAAAATTAGCAAACAAAGTTGAACTATGGAGAAAAAAGCCTACCATCATGGTACTTGGTTTCAGGTTGCAGGGAGGTCAGCGTCATTCATCCTACTTCCTTTGGATCCAAGCTGTTGTGGGCACATATTGGCATCATCCCACAGCCCAAACTCACAATACTTCTGGATTTCTTATCTATTTACTGTACCATCACCATAGATAAAGAAACCCATGAAATCATGAAACCAGCCGGAGAATGAAGCAAAAAAGGTATATATTTGAAGGCAATGACATTGAGGGTATTTGGGGCTGGGGGGGGGGGGGGGGGCAACTATTTTATTACAACTAGATTCAATTTTGTAATAACAGTTTCATTAGTAATTAATTTCACGTTTTGAGTATTCATGTCTGTCTGTTGAGGCTCAAACTGTGTGCAATACATTTGTTCAAAGTGACCATAGTTGAAAGCGATATCAAACAAAAGTTCTGTGGCTTCCTGCATAACCGATCCGTTAAATTCCTGGACAAGAAGTGTTGAAAACGATACTGAGGCATCTTTTCTTACATTTCCTGGAACAGTGCAGATTTAATTAAAGGTTTTATGTAATGCAAGCATCTAGTAAACAGAATGTGTGGGCAATAAATGATAAAGAGGGATATTTTGAATTTTAAATTTTAAAATATTTTGAATTTTAAAATGTTTGGAGAAATATAATACATGAGGTGATCTTAACTTTGCAATACTTGATATATGTATGGTGAAATATATCACCATTTTGTATTTTTGGTTTTCATTGGTTGGGGTAAATAATGGTTAGAATCCCTGTTTGTGTTATTTTTTTCTGTTTTCTGTTAGAAAGATTTCCTCTTATTTCTTGACCAAGAGCAGCAAGAAGTTAGTGGAAAGTTCTCTATAATTGTGACCATGACAAACAGATAGTTTTTTTTTCCTAAACAGCATTAAAATCTGACAAAGGTTCTAATCATTCCAATAAAAAATAATAGTTGGATTATAACATCAGTCTACTGAGTCTATGGGTTTGGGGAAGTACACCGTTTCATAAAATGTTTACAGATTAAAACATTTGGATTTTAGGTAAATAATTCCTATGGTTCCATGTTTGTTATTTTGGTGTCGGCATTACAAAAAACATGTAAACATCTCAAAAAATGAGAATTTTCAGCAGAGACCAGCATGATAGACCTCCTTACCTAATATTGTGTTTGTGGCAATTTTTTTTTACTTTTTTACATATTGAAAACTGTTTTTTTTTAAGTTTAGGTTTATTCGTTTTGTGTATCTTTTTTACATTTTTTACATTGTAATATCTTTTTTTTCAAAAAAATGTTAATACAAAATGACACTAGGTTTTCTAGCGCAGAGTGCAGAAACAGTTTGCTTTGAGGTTTTTTCTCTCTCTCTAAATGAAATTCCATACATCCCTATTTTAATGGATAATAGCATACCAAAGAATAAGCCACTACGATTCCATTGTGTGTGCAAATTTTAGCTTGGGCTGTTGAGTTTCATAGGCTTTACATGCACTAAAATGTACTTCTGATAACCTGATTTTGATTGAAACAAAAAAAAACAACATTAATAATTAATAACAACAACATTAACGATATGTTTAAACTGGAATTTTACTGGCACTGTATGTTTATATAAATTTAAAAAAAAAGAACGAAATGTGAGTGACAAATCTTGGTTGTTTTTTTTTTTTTTTTTTCAAATTCATTCTGTATTTTACACCACCATAGCAAATATTATGAGCTACTTATTTTCCTCCTGTAGAATTTTTTTTTATGTATCCATAGTGACCCACAGGAACGCTCGGATTTTGCTTTTTGCTATGTAGGAATTGTTGACATACCATGCATGTTCTGTCATTGCATCCTAATGACTTTCAATGCATGGTTTTACTCAGAACCATGGTTACACTGTTGGTAATGCATTATAGAAGAAGTACTCAGATCTATTAGGAGGCATGCCACTGAATTGGCTTTTGAACTGTTTCTTCAGTTTTCCCATATGGCAACAAAATAAATTTGAGCAGTTCCTATGGGTCACGAAAGAAACTTCAAAAGCCTGTGTAATTTTTTGTTGAACATTAGGTGAGTAATACAATGGGAATGCTGATGACAGTGCTATATTTCTATATATTTAGAGCGATATATATATATATATATATATATATATATATATATAGATGGATTTTACCTGAACACATTTATAATTATACATTCAAAGTTACAAAGAGGCATTTTTTTTGGTCTAAGTTAAAAAAAAAATCTTCGAACCAATCTGCCCAGTCATCTTCTCGACTATAAAATGGCCTCATTGTTCCTGGTTGATTGATGGCCAGCACCTTTCAACCCATTTATCTTGGAAATCCAATGACATACTGTGATTGCTGGGTCTCATTGGATTACCACCCAAGGAGATGTCAACCCTGACACAATTTCATATTAAAAACATCCTCAGCAAAAAAAGAAAACAATATATTGTGTTTACATCTCTTTTGCTTCACTGCTGTATAGTAATTATATATTATAAAAAAGTGAAGTCGAACTTTTGGGGTGCATGCTTATCATGCCAGTAAATATGATTTTACCCATTTGTGTCAAATCTGATGAATTTGTAGTTCTACCAGCACATGTGTGGATTAAATCATCTAGGAGCTTCTTGCATATTTCGGAGGCTTCAGTAGAATGATTTCGCTTTAGTAGCATGTCTGCCTTTTCTCACTGGGTCATAATAAAGGTGTCACTTTGGATTTACCAATGATGTCTTCATTCTGGAGAATCAATAAGATGACTGTGATATACAACCGTTTAGCTTTGTAATAACAGTGGCAGTTCAGTGGGCCTGGGAATTCTCATGGGTTTATCTTGTCTTTCAGTAGTCCTGAGAAGTATAGTAAGCCAGTATGTGTTTCCACTCCCCAACAATGACTGGTATAGGTAGTGATGATTTTGGTAGACTTTAGTCTTTTAGAATTATGTACAACCATAATATTAGTTTACTATATACACAAGCCATAATGTACTTGTTGTTCACCTATAGGCTGATAAAGGACATGCAATGAACAATAAATTTAGTTGGCTCTCTTGTCAACAGTTAGAAAATATTATCATCATATTGCAGGAACTTATTTTATAATACCATATATAGTTTAACTAAAAATTACAATATTGTATAACTGTATTTATATAGTACCAACATATCACACAGCGCTGTACATTAAACGGGTTGCAAATGACAGACAGATACAAACAATGAAACAGAAGGAAGAAAGGACCATGTCTAAAATAGCTTACAATCTACAAACAATTTGCATACTTTTGCAACTTTTAATCATTTTCGGACTGTAAATAGTCCTGGTGAATTTTTTTGTGCATGTTTGTCTAGGTTGAAAGATGCCCAGTGTCATTTAACCTGGAGGACCGAGGACATGTTCTAAGTTCAGGGGTCCCTTGGGACCACCCTGTTGTGTCATCAACATGGCACCCTGCGCTCACAATTTACTATGAAGTCAGGAAAATTCAGTCATCACTTACAATTAATAACTATTTCTAGATTTACAGTTGTTGATTTTAGTCCTCATCGTTAACTTGCGTTTGACAACATTTTCTGTCTTAGCACAAGTACGATGTATTGTGCATTTGATCACAATGTAATGCATTGTTTTCCTAATATACACATAGTAACACACATAAAACTCAAGAGAAAGCATTTGAAAAGCAGAAAAGCATTTTTAAAGGTTACGTCCAAGCCTGACTCCAGACCTTTCACTCCTTCTCAAGAGTATGGTCATGCACGTCTCATTCTTATAGTGAACAGCTTTTTTTATTCCATTCAGCCTTTTCTTGACCTTTTTAACATGGAAAAACCCTTGAAATAACATTCAGGTCTTCAGGGAACCATGTCCTATATTTATTATATCCACAACTCAAAGTACATTAGTGTGGTAGTCAGTAGGGTGAATGCTTTTTACATTTTTAGCCAGTGGGGAAAATGTCACCCCCATAGATAGCCAAAAAGATCATTGGTCTTAGTGCTAACTGACTCGAGAGGCACGAATTGCTCATTGCTCAATGAACCCCTAGTGACGTCTGGAGGAACCCTATTGTTCCACACAACCCTGGTTGAGAAATACTAATTGCATGTGACGTCTCCTGGCTTGCAAGGGCAGGTGGTGGGAATCTTTTAATAACATTGGCTTACCCTCATCCCAAATTGTTACCTCCCAAATGCTTTTTCCCTGCACACTGGGTTCATGGCTGATCAGCAAGTATTTGTCTGTCTTGCTGTATAAACAGATTCAACATGCAAGTAAATATGCATGTATTATTATTTTTACACAGTATTTATATAGCGCCAACATGTTACACAGTGCTTTATAGTTTTATAGTCATATCACTAGCTGTCCCTCAAAGGGGTTCATAATCCAATGTCCCTAACATAGTTTAATTAATTTTATTCAGTCTAAGGTTTTAGAGGGAAGCCAATTAACTTAACTGCATGTTTTTGGAATGTGGGAGGAAACCCAGGCAAACACGAGGAGAACCGGCAAACTCCATGTATTCAAAAGAGAGACATTTATTTATTTTACTTTGGCCTGGGCATACACTTTAAAGACCGACAATAAAACACAAAATGACGCTCTATTGGCTAATGACAATAAAAAAGCATTTCGTCATGTCTGCTTTGGTAGGCAGGACTTTAACGTTTAAACTTTCAAAATAGAATACTGTTAATAGAATCTGATCTATGAGTAAATTTAGGAAGCAATGAATGAGCAATTTACTAAATATTTAATGCAAGTGAATCTTCCTGGTGCTTGTGCTTTAAAATACAGAGATTGCACTCTCACTGCATTTTAAATATTCTCTCTGTGTCCCGAAATTCCCTTGAAAAATAGTGCTATATACAGTACAATGTTTGTATTATGTAAGAACTTACAGTTCAATGCCAGATACATAAAATAAGTTGTTTCCAATGGTAAAACACTAACTTTTTGGCTACATGAAAACATGAAGGTCACAAAAATGAATGATTTTAGATGACTCAAGTCATTTGGCACTCTTCAGTCGCATCTGCCATGTTAAATGATCTACGGCGTTTACAGTTTGCCACTCAATGAAATAAAATTAAGTATTTTTACTGGAAAAGTTTGTTTCTTTTTTGCCTGAGAATCCACAACTGTGTTTTTATTATTTTTACTGGTAATTATTTAATGTGATTATAAATGCTAGCTGTTGCTTTTCATCGTTTTATGTTTAATCTTTACTTGAATTTTCCAACTATATTTTTATCATCTACCTGATGTCTTTTTATACTGTAAAATCAAAATAAATGTATAATTTTTCACCGGCAACTCAGTACCAAAGAGGACTTCATTCTGCTTAAGATATTTTGGGGTTTTGCAGGATTTCACATTGCAAGAAGCAATGGGCTCCAATCATTGAAAGAATGTTTCCTGCAGTGTGACATCCTGCAAGATTCTGAGTAAGCATCATCTGGGCAGGAGTGTGGTGCCTAATGTATTATGACAATGCTGATTCATCAAAAATTGCTTGTCCGCAGAAAGGTTTTCATGAACCTTGCACCAAAGAAAAACTAATAAAGTAGTAAATGGCTGCTGATGAAATGTTTATGTTTCATTTTTTTCTTGGTTTATTAGGTTTAGTTTCGTTTTATTAACTTCAATGCTATAATATTATGCCAAATGTAGTTTCAAACACTAAAAAATATTTTCAGTAAAGCAATTTAAGGATCGTGTTTAGAGATGATTTATGAGGAACAAACAGTCAAAGATCATCCTTTACCAAATATGATTTTTGTGAAATGTCATCTAATTTGCTAATAATAATTACTTCAACATATTGTGAAAAGTGGTATGCTTTGGGGTGGTATACCTATTGTATATGAATGGCATACAATTGCAAAAATCACATGCACCTAAGAAATGGAAAATGCTCATATATTTGCTTTGAGCTTCTGCAGGTCATGTTCTCCTCAATGACTATGGTCGGTGCAAGATATCCAGGCTCCTAGGGGGCTGCACAGTTGTGCCAGCACATAAAGCTAACATAATGCAACACTACTGGAATAGGGGAAGCTTCCATATTCATAATGGCAACAAGAATACATACTTTTACACATTTCACTTTATTTACCTCTTTTTTAATGTCTTAATAAAATTACTTTTTATTGAAATTTGTGGTGAAGGAGGTATTAAATCAGTGTTAAATGGTAATTCAAAATGAGTATAAAATAAATTTAAACACAAGATTCTATATTTTTGATAAAGGGCTATGAATATTGTAAAATGCTCAAAAGCATGTATTCCTGGTTTGGTATTTGCATGCTAGAATGATGTAGACTGGCTGGAGACAAGACAATGAACCAACACAAGAGGCTCTATTTTTAAAACAGGAAATCTGACATCTGAGTTTACCTAAAACTTCAAGTAGTAATGATCTGAGGGCAATGAAATTATACATAAAACAAATTTAACTATATCTGCTAAGCCTCATATAGAGAAAAAAGGAATTATTTGTGGCGCTATTGCAAAATCGTTTCCTTAGGGCCAAAAGCAGAATGTTGTATGATTCTAAAATTCTAATCTAGAAACATATTTTGGGCAGCATGTACTAGAATAAAAGCAGCAAAAATGTAACTAGCATAAAATTTGTTTTAGTTTTTATTTTTATTGCAATGTAGACATGGTGTGAACTCATGTTTGTAGCAGCTAACCATGTTTCATTAGGAAAAAATATATTATTATAATGTTATTTCAATGTTAGGATCAACTTGATGTGACTGCTTTTATCAATATGTATTAAGGCTGCAAAAAACCTTGTTTGTGTATTTTATGTATACTTGTACATTTATAGGAGGGCAGCCATCTTTTTCATTCCAAATGGTTGCTTTGTACTGTTCCTTCTCACAATGCAAGGCTATGGGCTCAATCTAAATGCAAAAAGGTAGAGAGGAATCACTTAATAATTGTCATTCTTCTTTTTATAAATGCAATTTCTAAACTGATTCAGATAATCCTATGTTGCAGTTCCTGTGTGAAGTGGAAAACTAATATGGTGCTTGGGTGTTATTTGTTATTATGTGACATTAATATTGTGTTTGTAAAAATGATGGATTCTATTTTAACAAGTAGCAGGATTGCTTCTAAAATACCTGTACATTGTGCTAAGGTACTAAGAAGTACTTTTTTACTTGGTAATAGTGTGCTCTAAATAAAGTGTACATTTGATTTTCATATAAAGTCCCCTTTAATCAACATATTAACAAAAACACAATAATTGTATTTCATAAACCATATATGTTGATAAATTTGATTTAATGTATAAAAAAACATTATTGTGCACATATACTGTTCACAGTACTCCAATATCCCGATTCATGTTCTAAGTCATAACCCAAGACTTAAGCCAGAGTGTTCCTTATATTTCCTATTATGATTTGCACTGTTTACAATAAGCATATTCCCCCTATACATTTGCTGACATTTGCTGTTACAAATCCTCTCCCATTATGTCCTGTACTGTTTACTTAATACCTATTCCCCCTATACATTTACTATGTCATGACCCAACAAATAAGTCATTTTTCTTAGAACAATCTGTACTATTGACAATATACATATTCTGCCTATACGTTTAAAAAGCTATATCCCAATAAATTAGCTTTTCCATTTAACTTTTTCCATACAAGTCCTATTCTGATTTGTTCTGCTTACAATACAGCTTTTCTATTTAATTGTAATAGTTCATAACCATAAGAGAGAAGCCACCAAACATAAAGTAGGTTGTAAAGTTGCTTCCTGGGCTTTCATAAAAAAATCCTTGCCTATCACACCTTTTTAGTCCTTAGAAAAGAACTTTAAAAGAAATAGAAACTTTAAAAAAAATAACAATGTTATTCAAAATTATAGGGGTAGGATAGATGTAAGACATCCTATTGAATTACAATGAACAATGCTAAATTGTTGTATAGGTGATCTAATATTTAGACATTAAGACCCTAATTTCACTTTAACTTTACATTAAACATGTTACAAGGTTGGGTAATTCATCCTTTAATAAAAACAAAATCTTAAGCATAAGTTACCTGCAGTAAAAACCATATCAAAATGATCAGTAGATCAGATATATTGGCATCATTGAGAGATAACAGAAGCTGTCATTTCTGACTTGGGGTTATACAATACAGCTGGATTTACAAATAATAATTACTCACATTTCTGATTATACTTATTATTTTGACATGATCTTGAATATCAAGTTTGATTGCTTTTGCAGATTTGTATGCATGTTTTCTTTAAGAGTTTATTAGGTCAAAAAACCTATATTGGTTTTTCTACCTGTTTCCCTGCTTCCTGTTATTTGCATATAGTGTTTTTTTACATGGCAAGACATCACATGGATGAAGCAGCAACGTTTCTGTGAAATTAAAGTTATTTAACAGTTCATTGGAAATTTATCTCCATCAAGCACTTTAGCTAAAGATGTTAAGGTCCTATTAGAATTTAGAATATGTTTTTAGTTAAGTTCTGCTGTAAAACAAAAACATAGTTTTGTTAAGTATAATGTTTTTACTTGTACTACCAATCTGTCACTCTTTAAGTCATAGTAGGGTAATGTTTAAAATAGGTTATATTTAATATGAAAATCAAAGTGGCAACACAGATGGCCTTTTCATATGCTCAAAATGTGTTGTAAATGTCAAAATACCAAATTCAACCAAATCGTGTATTAATTTTTCCTTTCAAAATACAGACTTTCAAAGGTGTATACATTATTATTTTAGGAATGTACTAAAGTGGAAAATCTACCTGAAAAGAAAAAGAGGCATGAATAGAAAAATTTTGTTTGTTAATAAAATTTCATACTGCAAATATAAAAAGAAAAATACAAATAAATACAAAATCATAGTAAGTAATATAGTAGGAATGTCTAAAGTAAAGGACAGATAATTAAAAAAATAAGCTGGTTTGTGGACAAATGGAGATATGGATAAAGAAGTTGACCTTGACAGTAGGTCGGTTTATGACAGTATGTCATATCCAAACAGTAATAATTACATGCACTGTCTTACATACATACATAAACATAGTAGTTCAACATATAGTTATATAAATATATATACACAAATATATATATTAAAGTTTATATATATATATATATATATATACTTCAAATCAGGTACAATGTTGATAAATATAAAGGTATCCACTTGGTCTGTAGTCAGTCTATAGTCAATCTCATGAAACTATTTGCAATATAAAGCTGTGAATCTGGCATTCAGCACACATATTCTGGTGTAGAATGTTCCAGCTGCATGTTTTTGACTAACTAAAAGTCAGATTTACTGCTTTATAGACCGACCTAGTAAAACCAGGGGATCAGTAATGGAGAAGGATCTGGTGTCACAGTAGATTATACCCTTAATGACTGCATCCAAGGCCAATTTACAGCTCTGGTTGCTGCCAAAATGCTTTCATGCATTAAATAGGATGAAGGATTAGGAGATAAACATTATTTTGACCCTATACAAAGTGTAAGTATGACCTAATTTTATGTACTGTATGTTCAACTTGAATGTTGTATGCTGGAAAATGCAGTGAAATACAACTAAATTATTAAGGGACATGCAAATCATAAAGTAGATAAATGTATTTACCCTTAAGAAGAGGTGATCAAAGTGTGCATGTATTTCAGAAGTGTACTAAATGTATTTCTTTAAGGGAGTATATAATACCCTTAATACAAAGATATATGAAAAATCAATACTTAGCAAAGAAAGTGGCCAATGACTTTTCCTAGTATCCTCAGCCTTTATTGCAGAATATACAGCAACATCCATCTGCCCTATTATACCTAATACACGGTACACCTCTGTTCACCACAAATCTCTCTAGCTCTTATGACCTCCATCTCATCACTGCATACATCAATATTCATTATGTCTTTACCCCCCTAAAGAAGCCAATAAGGCATTGGGACTTGACACCTCTGTTGGATTCCCTTAAATGTTCATACTTTTTTCACTTGATGTAAACCACTTAAAAACCAAACTTGTGGCTAGTGAACTTTGTATAGCTTTTGGGCATCACATTCATATATCTCCACTTGCAGTGGATTTCTTTTTTGTTATACTCCCTAGATAAACTATGCTTAGTTCCATGTGCATTTCAAGCACTTAATTCAATAAAAAAAATATTGCATTATAACTGCCAAAAAAAACCTTTATTTTCCCTTTCTTCATTCCTTATACATGAAAAGACAACCTTAAGGTCACCACAAAGAATAAGAAGGTTATACTTTTTGGTGGCAGCAACAATCCACATATGGAAAAAGTCTTTGTGAAAAAGAGTTGTGCAAATGTAGTCTTTCATAGTGCTGAAGCTAAAAACAACCTAAAACTTCATCTGTTGTTTAATAAACATAATTATAACATACTTATATACATGAATTGATATTTATTCATTTTTATTGTATTTCTATATAAAAAAATAAGCGTTTAACATATTATGTTGTACAGCCTCAGTGAGACTGCACATTTATTTATTGATTTATTTTTTGTACTTGAACTTAAACATTTGTTTTCACCTAACTATATAACCACATATTGTTCATAAAAGTATGTCAACTTTTAATAGGCACATAATAAACCAAACTCGAAGAAAAGCTTCTAAAAACACATCAATAGTAACGCTTTGCAACAGTCTTTGGTTGACAAGGCAGCAGTGTTTGTACAGGAGGCACTTATCATTTATTCTGAGACATAAAATGCAGGAGACAGCTAGAGAAATGATTACTTTTACAGACTTTTCTCAGAGCCTGTTGATTGACAATCAACAAATGGTGAGTGTTTTCCTCTTTTCTAAAGGTATGTTTTTAAAATACCTTTATATACCTTAACCATAAATTTCAATAATTCATGGAAATGACCAAATTCATTTTACACTGTGACTACCACAAGTGTATTAAATGTGTGATTGTTGTACTGTCTACTAGGTGATCATGACAAAAATGTAGTAGAAATTGATTGTGATAATAGGTTCACAGCAGTCATTAGTTGTTTTTTATGTTTTTTTGGCATGTCTGCTAACTTCAAAAGTAGTTGTTTAAGCTACAGAGCTGCTTGATCACTTGACATACTTAAACTGTGTCCTATAACTATTGTACCCTTTGCTCAGGCATGTCTGCTCTCTTTTTGTCCATTCACTTGCTTTTATGTTCAGGCAGTGTTCACTGATAATTTTTCAACGGTGAATGAATCAAAAATAGTTGGTCCTGAGCACTAATTAAATTTTCTAAGCATGATACCTTAGGTACAGCATTTTATGATGGTAAAAATAATAGAAAAGTAAGATCAATTATAAAATCAAAATATACATTAGACAGTGTATAAACAAAATACTGTGTACACACAATGTATACATACTATCAATACGTATGCATAGGCATACATGCAACCCCTACAACACTACACCTATTAAGTATGTGCACACTAGTAAGAATTTTTAAGTCAACATTTAGGCATAAGGCTATGTTCAGACTAGCAGTAAAACTGTTGTGTTTACTGGTTTCATAAATTTTAGAAGTAAAATAATAAATAATAAAATAATAAATAATAAAAGTAGGATAGGAAGTAGGACAGAAAGTATGTGCCCCAACACCCTATCCACAAAAGGTCCCTGGAATCTGACTTGTCAAAGAAAAGGGGGAAAACATGAAACCCCCTTCTGTTTTCACAAAAGCCAGACCTCTGCTTGTCTCCATTGGTGGCAAGGATCATTGTTAAAGGATAGGGCTTCATCCCTGCAAGTAGACCTCCGTTTCTGGAGCTAATTTTACTCCTTACCCATTCCAGGAAAGTGTTAAAACAGCCCTTAACTTATAATTACTTTTTCAAGGTCCAACATTGTTTGAATAGGATGCCACAATGATCGATCCAGCAGCAGCTTTACCTGGTTTTCGATGACAGGAATTCCACCAAGGTGAATGGAGCTCTGGTCATTGGATTCAACTAATCCTGCAAAAGGGCAAACAAGGACAGCTGTCCCTGGCTGCTCTCCTGCTAGATTGTTTAGAGCCATCCAATGACAGGAGCTCTACCTAGGTTGTTTTATGTTGTGTTTGTGCAGGCTACCTAAAATATTTTTTGTTTTCTTTTATGGAATGTTGTTCTGATAGGGGACATTAGATGCCTTTGCCTCATTTGTTAGATGGTGCACTGTGAAATACAAAGTACTTTGGGTAAAGAGAGGGGAAACACAAGAAACAGTGTTAGTTGCAGTGAAGAAAGTGGTCTCTTGGGAGAATTTGATACTTGGCCCTAAATAGACACAAAATCAGGTTCACTTTAAGCAACAAATGAGCTTCTTCCAATCCAATACAGACATCTACTATTCAGTAGTATTTAGAAATATTCCATGTTCCTAAATTATCTTTGCTATATCAGCAGACAAGAACAGAATTTTGGACCAAAAAAAACAAAGCTGCCTGATTGCTAGCAATGCTGATTAGGGTCTTTGTAATCATCTCATATGATGCATATAATTAATTCAGAATGTTGATTGTTGGCACAAGGCTTTTAGCAGAGAGAAAAAGTGGAAACTGCAAACCATAACAAAATGTCCAAAGTCCTTAGCTATCTGAACACTAAACAACCATACAATATCTTACCCTCTGTGACCTAAACCCTTAGAGTCGAATTATGGTCAAAGTAAAACATTTCATATATAATATAGGATATATACCAGTAAGTGTTATTCTGAGCATTCCCTGGAACATTTAGTCATTAGCAAGTGGAAGCATTTGGTATGCACTATCTAAGTGACAACACTCTGCTTTCTGCAGATAAATCACTTTAGTTTTGTCATTCTTGCTGCTGTAGCTACTTTCATGTTGGTACCATTAATAATTCTATTAGTGAATAGCCTTGAGTAGATCCACCCACAACTCTTTAGATTATTACCCTGTCTGCAGAAGCTTACCCCTCCCAGCATGATCTATCAAGGTGCAATATAAATCAAGCTTCCCAGCTGCTTCTACCATTTAAGTAAATTACATTTCATTGAAAATGCCTGGAAACCACTAGGGATTTACAATTACCTTTACCACTTAACCTAACCCCCACCTTTACAAAAATATTTTATGAAATGTATTTCGCATCTAAACAGAACCTTTGAAGCTGAACAAACACAGTGCTAGTTACAATTATTTTGCACAAGCACTGCTGTTTGTATTATCTAGCTGCAATGTATGCATAAAGCCAAACTGCAGATGTAGTCCAGAATGATTCAGGGCTTCCGCTTCCTGTCTAAATAATCAGTTTTTTACATTTTTGTGAGGAGGACCCCTCCTTTTCTATTTTTACTGCTGTGGGGGCCAAAATCAGGCACGCAACGTTAGGGGATTTTTTTGGAATGTAAAAAAAATGCTGATCTTATGCATGTGAGATTGGCACCTTCTTTTACATCTTTAGTAAGAGACATCACGTGACATGACTTGAGAAGAAGCCAGAAAAAAAGAAAGAAGATGGCCACGTCCTGTCGAGAAAGAAGAAGGAAGCCGGGATGCTGTGAGACTTACTGAGCACTCAGCACTAGATAGGCAAAAATACAAATATTTTGTTTTAGGTAAAACTGCTCTCATAAATCCTCTTTTTATTAAAAACTTTAAATTTTTACTAATATATATAATCTTTAGGCAGTTGATTGTTTATTAGTTAAACTTTTTTTAGAGTAGCACACCAAAATTCTAATGAATGTAATAAACTCTAATAGTGCATATTAAAAAGTTGCAAATCTGATGTATACAAGACACCTGGGGATACTGTATATGAATGTCAGGCAAGTAATTTGTACTAAGTAATTGCAAAATTATTTGCTTATGGGTAAGAATGTGATACATACCTCTCCGCATAATATTGCTAATTAATTCATCTTACAACTTCTGGAGAGACAAAAGAATATAATTAGGGTTTCTGCAATGATAGTATATTAGATGATGTTACAATGAGGAAATACAGCAATGTCGCTAAATAATAAATGTTAAATGAAATGTATAGATTAGTCAGTTAGTTAGCTATTATTGTAGGGATCACCAGGGATAATTGTTGCAACCTTCCTGCAGCTGTGTTTTAAAATTAGATGTTAGATATGTATGTCTTGAAACCCTCTATGGGGCTCTATGAGAGCTAGGTGACTATTCTGAGAAGGATGTGTACCACTTTATTAGCATTACAAATTAAAGGAGGTGGAAACTCAGCACTGAGAAGTAAATAATACCTTTTAAATCCAATTTTAAGTAAAATAGTTCCTATTAATATCATCTATACCTTTGTGTTTGAAAGACAGTAAAAAAATAAACCCCCCTGACAGTTTAAATAAATTTCTACATGCAGGGACTAAAAATCTTTAAAATAAGCTTTGCCTCTGTCATTACATGAACTACAGCAATTACTGATTGTGTAAAACATTTGATATAATGTAGGTAAACAAGGGCTGATTGAACACTTCCATTAAAAAATACTGTTGTGAAGGTTTTGTTATATCAGGCAGTACTGCTGCACAATGTTCCACATAAGCACAATAGGAAATAATCAAAGACCCAGACTGAACATTTGTTAACTTTAATAAAATGTCTTAAAAATAGGACTATAAAACACATAGGAAACAACTTTTAAATAAACTAATATTAACAGATATACATTTCCTTAGAAACACAATTTTTTCCAATATGAGATAACCAGAAGCAGAGACACCATCAGTGCTGCAATGACATAACCAGCATGTGTAGAAAGCCACAATGAGCTGGCCTTCTCACCATGCCCCTTTCTGAATCTCCATCACAGTAGATGATTCCTATCCCTCTATCCAGCATGCTAGAGGGTGGGAGTAAGAGCATGTTTCCACTAGGTTGTACAATAGATTTCCTTGCACATTGGCGTACGATATACCAAGAAGCCTAGAAATGTGGCACAAGGCACAAAATATGACTGCCATCTCGTAACGATGTAGCAGGTTGGATAACGTGTTTACATTTCCATAAATGTTTCTAAATAATTTTAGCAACCCATTTAGAGCCTATGGTCCCTTTAAATGTATTTCCTTATGTTATAAGTAGCAACGCTAAGCTCATACAATACAAGAGTAATGCTCCTTACTTGATGGATGCTTCCTGAGGGCACAGCTGTGAATGAAAAAGCTTTTGAAGCGGAGGTCACATCTCAGTGGAATTATAAAACTGCACTCCACTGGGGACATATCAGGCCTTGAGAAAAGACAAAGCTAAACAGATGCTTTTCTGCCATACACAACATACAAGCTCAGGCTTGTCTGCCTCTGCTGATGCTCTCGTATGATACATACATGAAAGCTGACTATGAGATTTTGGATCTTTTTTTTGTTAATTATCTTGAATTTGTTAAACATCAATTACAGTTTGTTAAAGAAAAATTAACAATTTACTGTGTAGAGACATACTTCACTACATCATTTAGTACTAACAAGCACCATTGGGCATTATAAATCTGCTAACCCAGTTTTTCAGAGAAATCCTGGCACTGTATTGCAAACAGAGTCACTAATAAAACATATTAGGTTGCCCTAATGGTGCCCATTAACCTATTTTGTAAAGAGGAGCTTTAGATTAGGACACAAGGCAATGATGTCTACAGGTTATGGAAAAGGTGAAAAGAACTTGTAAAAAGGCATATTACAAAAGCTCGAATGCATGACATCATGTGTTGAGTAATGAAAAGATTCATCTGAAGCCACTGTATTATATCATGTCATTTGACAGGCTATTAGGCTTGCTCGGATTGAAGCTTTAATCCTATGCACTAATCTTGTGTTAATGCTAAGCAAATGCCACTGATACTAATAACTGATTATGAATTTACTTGCTAATATGAAATTAGGGTTACTGTGAACATTGACATCAATTATTTTTACATGAGGCAGATAACAAAATATCAAGCTAAATTCACAAGGGAAGAAAGTTTAAAAAATGAGATATATGGCCATGCAGAATGTCAAATTGTACTTGTACATGTACTTCCTAACAGGTCTGCCCAAGGCTGTACTTAGACACCAGGTAACCCTAGGCAAAACTCCATGAAGATGCCTTTTTTTTTTGCAAGCTCCATGTTTCTATTATGTGAATATTAGTAAAAGCTACTGCTTTATTCTGGTGTTGGAATTAAAAGTATTAAAAGTAGAAAAGTATCATTTAACTGCAGTTATACACATGGAGTACAACCCCAGAGTCACTCTGTGCGTTTTTGTATACTCTTACATACCTTCTTGTATTTCTAATAACCTGGATTATTCTAGCATGGATGTCTTTTTTAGTGTTCCCTGTTCTTTTTATTGCTATATTATAGGCCCATAGATGGGATTACCATGCATATATATATGATACAACTGGCAGCTTTTTAATATTTAGCATACACAGCTCAATATTACAATAACTTGAACAACTCAATGACTTTTAGTTTTAATTAGGTATACTTAAAAGCAGTTGATTTTATAATCATTAATGATTTATGATCCATGCATTATAGGAGTGTAAGTAATTTCTTGCTGCTGAAAGCGGTTTTAGAATCCTATATAAAGAATATTTTTAATGCTTATAAATATTTGATTAGTCTTTTTTTGATATATACATTTTTTTAAATAACTGCAGTATACTCTTAGTAAAACTGCTTCTTGTTTCAGGCAGCAGAAAATTCTGTTTTTCCTAAATAAATATATAATTGCTCCAATCTTATTAAAAATTATATTTTTACTTTAAGATGTGATATTTAAAAAACTGGTGAAAATTCACACCATGACAACTAAGGCATCCGTTCCGTACGTGAACAAGACTTTCATTGCTGGTTTCAATTAACTACACAAAGCTTGAGATAAAGGCCCTGATTTAATAAAGCCCTGCAAGACTGGATAGTATACACTTTCAACAGTAAAGCTGGGTGACCCAGCAAACCTGGAATGGATGGACCAGATCCATTCCATGTTTGCTGGATTACCCAGATTTACTGATGGAAGTGTGTCCTCTCCAGTCTTGGAGAGCTTTAATAAATCAGCTCAAAAATGTCAGGCAACCCCAGCACTGGTCTGGTTCAGTAAATATTTCATTTTGATGGAATTCCTGCTATAAGTCCTGCTTGTCTGGGAGGACGTCAAGATGCAGCTTTTCTGTGGGGCTGTTTACCTTTCATTTATAGATTGTAAGTTCCTCCTCCTGTGTCACTGCTTGCATCTGTATGTCATTTGCAACCCTTATGTAATGTACAGCGCTGCGTAATATGTTGGCGCTATATAAATCCTGTTTATTGTTATTATTATTAATAATAATATTAATTTATTTTCTGTTTAAACATGTTTGATGAAGTTAGTGCAACGGTTTTTCAAGTTTCCAAAGATCAGCCAAAGTTCTCACAATGGGCCTGATTTATTAAAGCACTCCAAGACTGGAGAAGATGGACCATCATGGGTAATCCAGCAAATCCTAAAATCTTAAAAATCATCTGCTTTCAGTTGGCAAATATTTTAAATCTTGGACTAGATCCATTTCAGGTTTGCTGGACCACCCTGGTACATCTTCTCCAGTCTTAGGGAACATTGAAAAATCAGGCCCAAAGTGGACAATTCATTTGAAGAAAATAGGAAAATGGAGTTTCACTTTAAAGGACCATTGAACGGAAAATGTAAATTATTATAATAATTGTTTTATTATAATATGAAGGAGGAACATCAGACATTCAATACCATTTACAACCATGCACAAAAGTTCATTTAAGAAGCAAATACTCATCATACCAAACGCAAAAGTAGAAAAAACAAACATGTATAAATGGGGATAAAAGATATACTGACTGAGCAACTGCAGCTTAGAGGGTACAATTGTGAAAAAGAAATCTTTTTAACAAAATGTTTGGAGTGTGCCTTTAAATTGTATACATTTTTATTATTATTACACAAAGGTTAAAAAATAGCATGAGGTCCTCCTTAAAATTCTAACTTGACCCTTATTCAGACAAAGTTGGCAGGGAAAGGAGGGAAACTCATCTACTCACTTTTTTTTTTGGTGCTGTCTTCCCATAGTCTTCTATTTCCACCATGGGTATATTTTGGTAAATGGTGCCCATGGTCATTTAACCAGAAAGGCTTAGGGCATCCTATGAGTGCAGGGTGTCATGGAGGCATCACCATGGCATTTTGTACTTACATAAAATCATACAGAGAATGGTGCCGATGTTATCATGTCTCTGTCTCATCACTTTTTATAAGGTTTAGGAAGGACCTTGATAAAGCTACATCTCTTTCAATTTAAAATAATGTGATTTTCTGCTACCTTGAACCATAATAATGATTTTATGTGCAAAATGTCTATTTTACATGTATCATTGTGTAATTTTTGTTTACTAGCTTGGCAGTAAAAAAGAAAAAAAATGCAATGTCTGTTGTATAACATGAAAAGAAATGGAAGAGCTGAGATGTTGCCTGAAGCAAATAACTGTTTTTTTAGGCCCTCTTAGAAATATTACTCTTCAAATCTAATGCTGCAATGGTTACAAACCTTTAGTTTTCATTTCCTCCACTTTGTATTTAGTACCTCTTGCTTTGAAAGCTGTTCTAGGAAAAGTGTTGTTACTGCTATCAGCAGCTATTCATATCCTACCTTTCATTATGAAACCTGCATTGATTCTGGGTTTGTGCCATTGGCTGATTGATTTTAATCCCCTTTCTAACAGTAAAACTAAATTGCAGCACCATGCAGATCATCCTTTTTTACTTTAGTTTTTTTGCGTTTTTTTTTTACGTTTTAAAATTACAGCATGCTTCAGTTTTATACGTCCTTTTTTGTCAGTGAAAGATAATAAGATATTAGAATTGTTTATTCCAGTTCAGCATGTTTATTCTATTCATGTATTGAACAAAACAGTAAAAAAAATATAAATGTACCTAGAGGGAAGATCTATAACCAAATAATGATCAATACATCTGATTGGTATTGCATGCTGATTTCTTCTGGATGGAAGGTCCTTTTCCATTCATATAAGCTTCGATCAGGAAAGACAGAGATTTTCTCTGTGAAAATGGACATCCTGCAACTTTAAAAGCTTAATGGATGTGATTATTATTTTTTTTAGAAATTTATTATAAAACTTTCACTCCTGGCACTTCCTTTTTCAGAGTGACAACTCACCTGTTGCCTTACAATTGTCATCTCACCCTGCATGCTCCTGCCCTGCAGCTGCAAGCCTGGCTCCAAACCCGTCTATTGCGTTAATGTATACATGTTAACCAACTTTAAGAACTGACATAGCTATCATATCCACCCGACTTGTTTCCCTCAGGCCTGGATAACGTCTCATGCTGCCTGTCAGCCATCTCATCATGGATGTCTGACAGATTTCTGAAGCTCAACCTGGAGTAAACAGAACTCATCATCATCCCCCCCTCAAATTCCAAATCTCCCCCTGACATATATTTAACTGTTAACAACTTTGTTATTTGGCCCTCCCCTCAGGCACATTGTCTTGGTGTCATCTTTGATTCTGCCCTCTCATTTACCCCCCATATTCAGAACATTTCCAGGTCCTGTCACTTTCACCTACGCAACATCTCCAAAATCCGCCCCTACCTGTCCCCAGAGACCACCAAACTCCTTGTACACGCTCATACAAGCTCATCTTTCATCTGGACTACTGTAACATCCTCCTTTCTGATATTCTACTAACCTGACTCTTCTTTACAATCTATTATAAGTGCTTCATCCATCCCCCCCTCTGCTCCTCTGCTGCATCTCTTTGTAGTTCTCTTCATTGGCTTCCATTTCACCTTATAATCAAATTTAGGCTCCTGTGCTTTGCCCTCAAATCCCTACACAGTTCTTGTCCCACTTACATTTCTGACCTGGTAAAAAAATACTCCCCCTGCCACTCTCTCTGCTCCTCCAATGACCTACTACTGACTTCCTCACTCATAACCTCATCACGGCTACAAGACTTTCCTAGAGCTGCCCCAACTCTTTGGAATGGTCTTCCTCATCCTATTCAGCTTGCTCCTACCTTCTCATTTGAAAGAGCACTCAAAACCCGTTTTTTCAAACTTTCCTACCTGTCTTTTTCTGTCTTTTTAAACCGTCACTACTTCCCACCACTACATATCTCCCAACCTATTGTATGTTAATTCCCCCACCCACTAGATTGTAAGCTCTTCAGAGCAGGGTCCTCTTCCTGTGGCACTGTCTGTATTCGGCTGCCATTTGAAGCCCCTATTTAACGTACAGTGCTGCGTAATATGTTGGCAATTTATAAATCCTGTTTATTATTATTATTATTATTAATTAATAATAATAATAATAATAATCATATATATTTGTTACAAATTTTCCGCAACTTTGTGGCCCATGGCTTGAAATATCGCACTCATGTTTTAGTATATCTAAACACATTTATTAATATTTTACATAAGCCACCCACTTTTACTACCATAGTAATATTACATCTGGATTGTTTTAATGTCTTTTTAGGAGTAAATATGGTAAATGTATAATACATACAAACACTAGTTAGTTAAAAGAAAGAGTAAATTAGAGAAGGGATGGACGTCCCCTTTGTCAAGAAACTCATTCACTGACAGAAAGGTACAACACAGCTTTACTTACTTTGTATACAATGGGGATATGATTTGTTATCATAGTGACAATGCAGTCAGGATCCAATTCACAAAGCTTCTGATTTTTGCCATGAAATGTCAGCTGACCATTGACACCCTAATATTAAGCATTACATGACTATATACTCTTCCTCCTTAGTAAACAATGTTTAAGAATATTGCTGGGTCAGGACTAAGAATATCCTGAGCCAGTGTTATTTTAATGTTAATTTAGTATCACAGCACAGAAGAAACCACACATACCAGCACATGGCAGTATCATAACCATGCAGGAGGCTCAGGTGGTTGGTGGGGACTACTACTACTACTTTTCTACTGATCTTTTTGCCATGTAGGTAAGTCCTGTACAGGTAGTCCCCGAGTTTAGGACATCCGACATATGGACGACTCCTAGATACGAACAGGGGGTTCCTTGCTCGCTCCTGTGCAGGACGGAGGCTGAATAGGGGGAAGGGGGAAGATTGCATGACTTGCAGAAAAAATATTTTGCTAAACACAGCTGAGGCTGTGGGTGATCTTGAGAGCTGATCTGATCTGTACATCTTGTAATTCTTTAATGACCAAGACAAACTCTGCAGTTGTTTTTTTTTTTTTTTGCATATCAAAGCACGGCTTTGCTTCAGAAGTTAATGAATGTCTAGGCTCCATTAAGTTTTTTTTGCTTTGTTTGTGATTAGCTCACAGTGAGGATTTTTTACAGTAACTGACACCATGCTGCCTAATAATATTGTTGAGACAAACATCTGTCCTAATTGCATTTATTAAAATAATGTACCTGTTCTGACTTACATACAAATTCAACATAAGAACAAACTTACAGTCCTTATCTCGTATGTAACCTGGGGACTACCTGCATTTACTTACTTCTCTAAAATTCTTCTTAGTTATGCTGAATATTTTCAAAGAGAGTTTTAGCTGAGGTATCTAAATTTGGCCAGGCCTAAAGAAACACCCTTTGAACTAATCAGGGGTATCTCTCTGTCTTCCTTTTCCTTTTTCTGTGCGGCAATAAGTTTGGCTAGAAACGTTTGGCTAGGAGTTAGCAGAATTGACCTGTAGCAAATTATTTTTGGTACTAATCTGTGGCTACACCAATACTTTTTTCCCCCAATTGATCATAACATGGTGCAGGTTCTTAAATAAATTCAATATAGAAGCATTGACTGATGCTACGTTTACTTGCAAAGTGTTGTAGGCAGCTTTGTGAGAGCCCAATTATTCTTGAGCTCCTATTCCACCCTTTATTTCTGTGAGAGTCGCTAAGCTCTTCGTTTTTTAACTGCTTGAGATCCCAAAGCTTATATATATGAAATGCTTTGTTCCTTAATGCACAATAAAAAATTGGATTTTTGTACATGCAGTAAAATTTCCACTGAGGGTCACATTTCCCTAACTGTTGGATATTGCCATTTTACTACCTGTTACAAGAGGATATGTTATGAAGATGGCCCCTAGGAGGTGACCTTCAGTTTTTGGTGCTTAGTGTGAGATCTCTAGTTGGTAGTTTAATCAATGGTTCATAATATTTAGGTGGAATTCAAATTTAAATTTATCATAGGAATGCATTAAAACATCTAATATTCAAATTGCTTTTGAATAAACACCTAATATTCAAATTGCTTTTGTTTGTTGTTCAGTTGTTGCTGATCATGAATGCATGAGACCACAACTACACCCTACAAAGGTGTCTTGATTGATGATGGAGCAGGGATGAAAGCAGTTCCATCTATCTAATGATTGAAAGGGGGAGTTTTAGCATCAAGCTTTGTTATTCTGTTATTGTTATTAAATGCTATGTCTCTCAATAGACTCAATTTTTTTTTATATTAAGTATAAATATCCTCTTTTTATTATGCTTTTTGCATTTACTAGTTTTCTAGTTCTCACAAACTTCATGTGATTAATAAAACAATATTACTACACTATTTATATATTTACATACTTTTCTTGGTTTGGCAAAATTATTACAATTCAATCATATTTATGTGTCTCTTTTGTATCCCAGCATGCTCAATGAAATGTGAATACTCTGATGTTTTGTCTGTTGTCTGCAAGCACTAATTGTTGTTCATTTTTGAACCATCCCTGACCAGGTCAATTGGGGGAGATGCATTGCTTTTTTATTGGTGTGTGTTCATGTAGTTAACATTTGACTTTAGCCCATGTCATTACTATTCGCCTGGGATAAGTCATTAGCCATGGTTAATTATCTCCTACTTCATAGAACATGATTATTCTCTCCTGTATATAAAGCACAAAACATAGCAATTAAGGTCAATTAATTATCGTTTTTGATCAGTTATCATATGGTAAGACTTGGCATTGACTTGCTCATTAGTACGGTTTCCAGGGAAAAAAAATTCATTTTGTTCGGAGTATCCATTAGTCAATAATTCAGTTATACCGAGTCACATGTTGTGCTAATAAAGTAAATAAAGTAATGAAGAAATCTGGATAACCTGACAATTGTTTTAACAATTAGTATATGCACATCATTTAATGTCTGTAGAGGTGCAACATTTTTTCCCAAAAGACTCCTGTGTTCCAAGAAACTACAATTCAATATTAGGAATCCCTAAGAGAAGATTATCCAGAGAGGTCCATGGATATGACCAAAAGATGTCATCCCAAGACAAAGAAATGCCTGTAAAGGTTTGTCAGTGTCATCACTGTGTGATCATTTGACCAAGCTATTGGAAAACTTAAAAAATGTATGGGATGAGTTGTGTCACTAAGCTTACATATGTACTCAATTTTACAGAAATAAACAAATTGTTATTTGTGAAAAAAGGAGCACATATAAGGCACCTTTTGAAAACAAAATATTCTTATAAGAAATACTGGTAATAGGTACCCACCCTCAATACCTTGGGATGCTTGGGAAAATATAAATTATTTTAATGACCATCTATCATAAATGGTCTCTCCATTGAAAAATATTGAATTGGGAGAGTTTACAGTGGTGACCTCCCAATGCGTTGCAAAGCATTTGTTTAGCAGGAATATTTTAGGTATGTAGAAGATTTTAGGGAAGTCCTTCCACACTGGCTGACTTGCCTGAATTACCAACTACATGTAGGTAAAAAAAAACATACCTGTAAGGAATAAAGTTGTAATTATACTTACCTTACTCCCAATTTCAACTCTAGTTTTCTAAACAATGATAATGTCCCTCAGGGTCCACATAGAACACACAGCAGGGGAAATCTTTTAAGAAATGGTCTTATAATGGCTTGAGGTGTCTTCTTGCAAGACTATGCCTACTTTGTGTCCTCAGGGATCCAGTGATGTAAAGGATAACTTTATCCTCTACAGGTACATTTTTACTGTATAGCAAGAAATTGGTGAAGGGGGCACAGCCAACCTAAACCTTTATTTTAGTGTGAGGCTTACTTTAAAGAATACCTATAAAAAAGTATAGTTATAGCCTTTTAATATAAGATGTGACTGGCCCTTTTAAAAGGAGTTTTCTGTGTTCCTAGCATGATAGGAAATGCAAACCAATAGTGGCTAAAATGTCCTATATTCATTATTTAGCATACATTAATTGCTATACTGCTGGACATGAGTGGATCTTACCTGTTTGCAGATATTCATCACTGGGACCTGCATAACAAGTTTAGGTGATACCATTTAATGGTTAACTTTGAAAAGCATGAATCTTTATCAACTTAAGTTAGGCAGTAACTCCAAATGTTCTGCCTTAATCAGTGGGTTACATGGTGTAATACTCTGCTCTCTCCTATTTAACTTCTTGTCAGTCTATTTGGATCAAAGTGCCTTAGTACTTTTATCTGAAATAAATAACAATGCTATATGTCAGTCAACTAAATATTAAAGTGGAGGGGTCATTTTTTCCCAAGATCAAGTAGAATGATCCAAGTGATTTTACATGACCCGTCCTAATCTAAGGGGCCAGACACATTAGGCTGCATTTTATAGGGTTAGTCTACCCAAAACGAAACATTTATTATTTGGTAGAAGTTTAAAAGTTAACCCACCTGGTAATTTTATTTATCTATATTTTTTGTAGAATACGTTGGAAACCCTTCTTGGCTCTCCAAAGCTGCTGTGCATTAGAGGGATTTCTACCCTCTCTTTGGGCTTTTTATTTAATTTTTAATAGAGACTATAATAAGACATAAAGAGTCTGGGGCTGGTTAGGCTCACTAGGCTGTTCTATACCTATAAAATAACAGTGTGCGGTGTAATTACACTTTTATTCATAAAGAATAAGACCAGACATCACCAATTTTCATCTTGACAAGCCATATTGGGAGGTTCTAACAGGGCTGCCATCAGGGTGGGGGTAAATAAGTACTTCTGTACCAGGCTCCAGTCAAAAAAAATTGCTTTTGCAATGTTGGAACTTTTAGATATGGGGAGGGGGGGGCCCAGGAAGTTTACCTAGTAAGGGCCCCAGTCATTTGTAATGGTGTTCCTGGATGATACCAAGGGAGAGACTGGGGCATTAGGAAAACACTGTAGAAATGGCGGTTGTAACCATTTGCCTAAAGACTGATGAGATAATGCAGTCATGCTAAATTTAAAGAAAATAAGATTATGAACATAGCCATAATTACTGTAAAACATATTTCTCAATATAAACTGTGATTTTAAAAATTTATGATACAAGGTTTGCCTCAATATGCATAGTGTTACATCGCTAAAAACTGTTTTAAAAGCAAAATTTCCTAAAAGACAGTGATATTATTTTATTACTTTGAACTGTTGACTTACAATTTTTATTCTGAAAGAAACATTAGTCCTAGGTTTGGCAAACACACTGTAGCTTTACTTCACTATTTGCATGACAAATAAGGCACACTCAAAAAGTCATTAACTTAAGTAATTGAAAGTTGTAATAGAAAAATGTACTTCTTTCTCTTCTTCTCTCTTTCTCTTTTTTTTTTTTTTTTTTAGTAAACTGCCTATTTAATGGAGATTTTCAATGAGAATATTTATACTGATAATAATTCCCTGACTGCAAAATTCTAATAGTGTATAATTTAAAACATTGCTATAGAATTTATGGCAATAATACTGACCCGATTGTTAGAGCAACCCTAGTGTCTTATATGTTATTTATTACTGTATGTACTTGAATATAAACCGGTAAGGTTCTTTTTGCAGCCATCACTGCTAAAATTTAAAACAGTTATCAATAATAGTGCCAATAGAATTAACATGAATTAATACATCTGTGTTGTGTTATTTTAAAAAGAAAATAAATACATTTATTTTGTACTTTTGAGTTAGTTATGATAGGTCACTTGTTATGAAATGATCTTTTGTGCATGGTTTTTGGCCACCAATATATTGTGATTTGTCTTAACTCCCCAAGCGGTAATCCCGAGTGTGACTTTTTATTGGGGTGGATTTTACTTGCAAAAAGCGGTAATCCCGAGTCATACTCGGGGTCACTTTTAACTAAAAAAACCCACTTACCTTGTTCTGTTGCTGTCCCCCAGTGTCCTGTATTGGATTCAATACAAAATAGCTGTATTGAGTTCAATACAAAGAAATATTCATATAATCTATATATAAATATATATATATATATATATATGCTACTATACAGCTACATTACATGTTTAAATGTTTTTTTTTACTTTTTTAACAAATTTTATTGTTTTGTTATTTAAAGTTTATGATTCAATTTACTAAATATCAGTGAGTTATGCCTAGAACTACTTTCCAAACAAAAAAATGGAACCGCTTTTTGCATGGAACTTTTGAGGGAATTAGACTGCTAGGGAGGTTAATGTAAACTGAGTAATATGTTATGAGTTTGTTACACACTTTCCATGAGGACACAGTAAAATTTACTCATACTTTTGCATGGTCAACAAGGAGAGGCTATTTCCTTTGTCATGTAATCATGTATCCTCAGCTATAGCAGACAGAGTAGTCTTTAATGAACTTCAAAAATGTTTATCAAGTTTTTTTATAAATAATAATAAAATACTTTGTTTTTAGAGCGCCAACATGTTATGCAGCTCTATATATTAAAGATGGATTTCAATGATAGATAAATACAAACAATGACACAGGAGGAGGAGAGGACCCCTCTCAAAATATCTTTTAATCTAAGAGAAGAGGGAAGTAGCACACAATAGGAGGGGAATATGTAATGGGGGGTAATTAGTGATGGGTTATGAAACAGATGAATACAGAAAGATAAGTTTGAAAAAGTGGGTTTTAGGGGCTCTTTTAAATGTATGGAAAGTAGAAGCAAGTTGAATACGATGAGGAAGACCATTCCAGAGAGTCAGGGCAGCCCTAAAACAGTCTTTGAGCCATGCGTGTGATGAGGTTATGAGAGACAAAGTCTTTAGTGGGTCGTTGGAGGAATGAAGAGAGCTGCTAGGAATGAATTTTTTTATCAGATCAGAAAGGTAAGTGGAACAAGTGGAGAGATTGAAAAAAGCAAAGCACAGTAGCTGAGATGAAAGCCATTGCATAGATTTGCTAACAAAGGCAGCAGATGAGGAGTGGAGGGAAGAATAGATTTATGATAATAGGAGGAGAGAGTCTGGTTAGTAGGATGCCAGAGAAGAGGATGTTGTGGTAGTCCTGTCGAAAGATGGTAAGAGCATAGAAGAGTTTGGTAGTCTCTGGGGACAGGTAGGGGTACTTTTTGGAGATGTTGTGCAGGTGAAAGGGGCAGAACTTAGAGATGTTCTGAATGATGTGCAGAATAAAGGAGAGGGAGGAATCAAAGGTGACTCCAAGACTGTTGTGAAGTAGGAAAAAGCATGAGTCTTCAGAAAAATCACATGCAGATTTTTAGGTTTATTGGGTATTATTATGCAAGTCTACCATGGTTTACGGCTTGGGGCATATACAGATTTTATAACCAATGAAGATATGTTAAAGAGGCCAACAGGAACAAATTCATTAGAATACCGTACAGTACATCATTCACCAGTAAAACAGATGGCATTTATATGTTATTACAAGATGATATATCAGATTGTTCAGTTAACAAACTAGAATATAACTAAAAACTAGAAATACCTTTATCTTGTCTGTTTTACATGACTTTGAGTGATAAATAGCTCCGTGTGAATGCTGACACAAGGCGGCTTTGCAGTCAGCTTGTGGTATACTCTGACTGCTGTTATGAATGAATTACATATTCTTACCTCTGCACAAATGAAAACAAATACATTTAAAGCTGCTTCTAAACCCCATTATACTTAGAGAGAGAGTGGCAGTCCCCTTCATTTATCACATTATTTAAATGTATATATATATGTTTACATATGGATACACAAATTGCCTGGGGTATTGTTTGATAGAAGCAGAACCTACTACTGACATATTTAAAGAAATCTTTTTAGATGAATCATACTTTTGGCAAAACTGTTAGTGTGTAGAGTACAAATAATAGGTAAAAGGTAGTCCAGGTTTCAATTTGGATTTAAATGATCCAATCAGCTAAAGTCACTATGGAAATTGACATTTTGAATTCCTGCATTGTGCAAATTTAAGAAAGAGAAAAGGCTAATCAAACTTTTCATTTTTTTTGAGTATTT
Source organism: Pyxicephalus adspersus (assembly GCF_032062135.1). Taxonomy (NCBI): domain Eukaryota; kingdom Metazoa; phylum Chordata; class Amphibia; order Anura; family Pyxicephalidae; genus Pyxicephalus; species Pyxicephalus adspersus. Next base: position 51,068,214 of record NC_092860.1, read on the forward strand.
ATAAAGTTTAGGAAACAGAGGATGTTGTGGTTGCTTCAGATTGAACATGTAGGAATAAAGATGGTTTATGCTAATTGTATTTACCTTTAAAGCTAGCTAGTCCCAGTGTTAAAATATTGTTACCTGACATGTATTGTACATTCCAGGCTTGTTTCTTGGACAACGACCAGAAAAATCTTAAAGAGCGAGTCTGTTACAGTAAAAAAGATACTGTTGTGTATTTAACATAATAGAGTTTTTATCCTTTTCAAATATAATTTCTTTCACAGCAGTTATTTACCGGGCAGAATAAAGCTTTTGTATTATGATTGAAAAGAAATCCCTATGAACAGTGGATGTGTCACAAAGTGACATTCGTTTATATTTCCTTTATGTACTGGCACCCTTGCCACTAGTGAATAATAGCCCAGATGAAGAAAAGAAATCCAAGTGGTACGTTTTACTGCTTGATGTGGATTAGCTAAATTGAATTGTAAAACCTCTTCGATATATATGAAGGTTTTTATTCTGTTATTTGAGCATACACTCGAAAATAAGATTAAGAGCTAGATGTCTTATTACCATTCTGTAAAATATTTTCTGCTTCCTTTGAATGATTAGTCCACCAAGATACTGAAGCAAACATGCAACGTCTCTATGGTTATCAAATCCTTAGATTTCCAAATAAAATAGTAAGGCTTTAAATGTATGTATTTATATGGTAACTAGTTATAGTGTTTCCTATTATGATTCTGGAGAAAGAAAACAATTAAAAAAAATGATTGGTCTCATAAAAAAAGTATTAAACAGAACCATTGTCTTTTCCATTTTCCA